>NC_056747.1:970746922-970816922 GCF_019279795.1 Protopterus annectens
TTCTGATTTTGCTACATTTTTTGTGTTTCCTGAATTCTTTCTCATCATTTTCACTTTTCCTTCCATTTAGAACAACAGGGATGTTCTGTTGTCAGCTCTCCACTTATATATGTAATCATCTCTCTAGTTCCATTACTGCTCATTTCACAAAGGTCCACTACATCTTCATCCTTCTGTGATGTGCCTGAAGTATATGCTATCATCTTCCTATTAGCCTGCCATTCAGAAATCAGTCAGTGACTCAACAGATATCACACTTGTTTTTGGTGCAGAAGACTGTGGGTTCTAGTCCCACACATGTTAGATGAATTACTGACACTGCAGTACATATGGTCCTTTAGATGAAACATGAAACCAAGGCTCTATCTGCCTGAGTTAGTGGTGGCTCAGGTGGATGTAAAAGATCCCATGCATGTATTGAAAAGATTAGGGGTCCATTTCTTATACAAAGAAAACAGTATTTATAGATTATCTACATATTTATTACATTTGCATAATATTTGCATATTTACAAAATACAATTTTCCGTATCCTTCTTTTGCTTATTACACATTTATACATATTTTATATTAAATTTCTATCTGTATTAGACTCCAATCCTCTTTCCATAGCCACCATCTAAGTTTATTCAATATTGCTGCCAAAATCCATTTTCCATTAAATAAAATTTTATTTATCCTTTCATTCCATATAAGCCATATAACATACAAAAAATTTAAACAATTTAACATATTTTACTAATGTTTTTATAATACACCTATTTAATAATGTCCATATTTAACTTAATTCACTTTTCCAATGTCTTCAAAAAAATTTTTACACAACTTTTCTCATAATTTTATCATTCTTTTACATTTCAGAAACAGATCAGGCAAGGGTGATGTTCCTGCAAACTACCAGATTAATAGCAATACCCTAAGCACACAGTGAGAGATCTGGGCACACAGGTTGACAACAACTTTAACTTATATCACCAAGTCTCCACAGTGGTAAGAAAGGAATATTATATTGCTCATCTCATAAATCAGAGCATTGCCTTCAGAAAAGAAAGAGGTTATAAGCCACCTGTACTCTTCCCTCAGCAGGCCAATAATAGAGTACAATGCTCCCTTTGGTATGTTCCTTTCCAAACACCTGCAGCAATTGGAGACACCACAAAGGTTCCTTACTAAGAAAATTCAGGATCTTTAAGATCTGTCTTATGTGAACAGACTGAAATCATTGTCACTTTATTCTGTGTCATACTGCTTACAGGTGACCTGTCCCTTGCATATAGAGCAATCTTTGACCCAGTTTTAATGGAAATGTTGCACATTCGTAAGTCAAATGGTACATGGGTCACTTGCTCAAAAGACCTTAACCTGGTATGTGACATCAAGAGAACTTGTTGGAGAGACAGATTTGTCTCACAGAGGTTGCACCACCTTTGGAATGAGCTTCCTAGCCATGTTAAACAAAGCCTCTCATTGGCCCTATTTAAGTGCAATTTGGACGATTGGATGGGTAACTGGAAATTCACTCTGAGAGTTCCATCTGTCTCCCTCTTGGACAGGGGCAATTAGATGCTGATTTTAGTGTCTGCTTGAACCAGACACCTTGGGAACATGGTTTCAACTTGCCTAGGCTTCTAAGGGCCCTAGTGCCGTTAGCCTAGTAGCCTCATATGATCCTATGTTCTGTAGTTTCCTCTTCACCACAATATAAACCTATTCTTTCACTTTTTTATTTGGCATATTCCCTTTTACCATAGGCAATTTATCTATTACCAGTCTCCACAAAAAATCTTGGCATTCTACTTTTTATTACACCACTTATTTCTTATTTTTAGAGCTTTAACTTTTTCTTCTGCTAAATTTCCCATGGTTTAACAAAACAGTATTGTATCATCATAATCTTGTACTGCAGTTTTTTCTCCTTTTCTATCTTGTCATTTTTTTTATTTTCCACATTAATATTTTTTCTTGATAACATTTCATTTATTCATTATTACATTTGTTTTCTCTTTTACTACTTCTTTTCATATCGCAAAATTGTTCATACTTATATTTAAATATTTGTACAATCAAACTTTCTTCTTTTTCATTTATCCACTTTAACAATTTATATAAATTTAAAGAAGCAACATATATCACTGGGTTAATTAAACCTAAACCTACTTTTTCTTTATTTACATACAAAATTCCTCTTTTTACTGGGATCTGTCTTGAACCCCATATGAATGAAAAAAAAATCTGTATCAATTCTTTCCAGTATCATCGGTGGCATAAATACATTTGCTAAATATGCCGTTTTTATCCATTAAAACCAAATTTATCAAATAAACCTTTTTTCTAAACAATAGCCTATGTGTTTTCCAAAACAAGTAAATTCCTTTTAACACTTTTTATCTTTTCCCAATGCATCTAACTTACAATCTTATTACCAAATTTTAAACCTAAGACATAAATTTCATTCATTGTAAAACATATTCCTCCTATCTTAACCATAACTCCATTTTACATTTCTCTTTATTTAAAGTCATCCCTATTGTTTCTTAACATTCATTTAAATAACATATTACTTCTTTGATACACATCTTGTTTTTTGCAATTACTATAATGTCATCTACATAAGTTAACAAGACTGGCATTCTTAAGCCTTCAGGCATTACATACTCAGCTTTCTTCGTTTTATTATTTATTTCACTTACAATTAATTTCATTGTTAAAATAAAGAGTTCACAACTCATTGGACAGCCCTGTCTCACATCCCTCCTCATTTGTGCCTTCTTACTTAACCAACCAATTACCACAGTTGTTTACTTTATTATATCTATAATCAGACCTACATACTTTCCTAATTTTCTCACTTATAATGTATTGTTTCATTATCACCCATACGATTCCATGTCCTATTGTATAAAATGCCTTATTAACATCCCTTATCATCAGTTTAGCTTTGTCTCCTCTATTTATAATATCATCCACAATCTCTCTTATTATTATTAATAATTCTTGACATCTCTTCCCTTGTTTATTATAATGCTATGTCCCATAACACTTTTCATCTTTGTTTCAAATCTTTTCAGTAAAATTTTCATCAGAAAATCTTATCATAATTGTTCAGTACTCTTAGCCTTCAGTTTTTCATTATATTTTTCTTCTTTCTTCAAGATAAATTTAAGTATTCCACTCCATGAGTCTTTATACATAAAACTTTATTTAGCCATTCATTCAAGATCTTTAAAAATATTCTTTTTCCCATTCTGTTAACTTTTTATACATGCCATAACATATTACATTTTGCCCTGCAGCTGAATATATATTTACTTGTCATAGTACATTATCTAATTTGTATAAACAAATCGCTTTCTCAAATTCTTTATTTCCTTGTTTTGAAAACTTTTTTTATTTCTCCCATTATTTTCTTAATTTTTCCTTTTCTTCTTTAAACATCTGTGGTACATATTCTACAATAATATTCATAATTTGTTCCTGAGTTCTTTCGTTTTCTCCTTTTGCATTGTTCATTTCCCTCATTACACTACTATCTTCCTTTACTAGTCTACTTAAATATGCAAAATATATTCTCTTTTTCCTTCTAAAATATCTTTGAATAATAGCTCTTTCATTTTCACTTGATTTTATATAATTCTCTTTATCAAAATACCTCCTATAATTATTTTCTAAATATCACAATGCATCTTTATTCACTCTTTTATACTTGTATTTTTCTTACAGCTCATAACCACTGTAAATAACATTTTTTATATTTAATCTTAAAATTCATCCACTATTCAGACCAATCTTTATAAAATGTTCTCATCATAATATGATTGTTCTGTGATGATGAGGTATTGCCAGCTATGTCAGGAGAAGTAGGGCTGTGAATGTGTAACATATGCTGTACATCTAGCTGGAATTTTGTAAAGAATTATATGTCATTTGTATATCAAACTGATTTGTACAGATGCTTGTGCTAAAAATGTATTTGTGAGGTTTGCTTGTGCTGAAAATATATCAACAGTGGGTTCTGCTGGACAGAAAAGAATATATATGCAAATAGTAACTGATTAAATGTATGCATTGTAACTGTTGAAATGAATATATTGTAACAGGGGATACTGAAAGAGAAGAGGTTAATCATAGTCGAGCTGCAGCTAACTTTGAAAAATGTTCTGAAATTAAAGTATTGGGTTTATACCATAAAGATTGTATGTTACAGTTCTCAATGCAGGCAGAGACAAAAAGTCTATACTAGGAAGCTTTATGTATTGACTTTGCAGTGAACTAACTGCTACTGTGGAAGGGTAGAAGTTTGAAATTGTTTTATGACTTCCAGAAGCTGTAGCAAATCTTAGCAAAACTCCATGTGTGTGTATTATTGACACACGTGCTATATCCTGGCAGCTTCTAACAATGAGGTAGCATGGGAACCAGAAGTCAGATGACCAGATGGATTTGATGTCATTCTGTAATCTATGGCAAACATTATGTTTAATACTAGATAAGACTGAAGTCTCAGACTAGTCCGTTTTTGTAACCTGACAAAGAAGGACCCCTCTCCTGCTTCATCTTGCCTTACTCTAGTAAGTGATTAGGGAATAGTAATTATTTAGATCAATCAGGAAAAGATAGTGAGATTAGTTAAGTACTGTTTTCTGTATCTTTCCTGAATCTTTTCATTTGTGATTATTTTAATATTTCCTATGACTAAAACTCTGGTGTTTATTGTAAATGGATAGTTGGTATTTTCATGTTCTTTCATTATTTATTAATAAATATATTTAATCCTTTCATTGTGGCTGGTCCTTTAGAGAATATTTTAACCTTTGAGTCTACTTATATCTATTTGATGACTCTGTGGACACTCCTGACAGCCTTACTGCACTGGCCAAACGCTATCATTTTTATTAATATTAATTTCACTCAATATAATTGGGTGTCCTTTTAAGAGCCTTAGAGTAACTGGCTTTGGCGTGTCTGGTGGCAGTGTATCTATATGTATGCAGGAGGAAATGTATAGTGTGGCTAGAGATGATGTAGCGGAATCCCATATCAATGAAGTTCTGGACAAAGTTTCCTTTTATGAACATAATTTAATGCAGGTTAAAAGGACAAACTACAAAGGGACCTGAATGATTTCTCCAGTAATCTTATATTTACATGGCCAAGATCTATCAACTTGAGTCCAACAATGTGAAACATAGTTCAACAACCACTGAGAACTATGTATCAGAGAGGCTTGTCCAATCAGATGTGGGAAGTGGGGCTGGAAAGGCCACACATGTGCCAAGAATTGCTACTCCATGCATGAGTGTTAAAATGGCTACTAACACTGAATCTGTGATAACTACTGAAGGAAGTTCAAGTATTTCTGTTTATAGTACTTTGAATGGTGAGTGTCCGCAAGCCAGTTTACATAGTGGTGAGTGAGAAGGGTTCACTGAGCCAGTAGTGTGACATAAAGACAAGAGTTTTAATTCAAGACAAGTTTTTTCTGAGCTTCACTTGTTGTTTCGGAAGGAGGCAAGGAATCCAGAGGAAACGACAGAACAGCATGCAAGAGGCAAAAGAAAGCAGTCATTCCAAGAATCAAAAGTGAGGGCTTTGAAAAGAATGTGGAATCAGGACAATTAAATTTGATATGGAACATTTCTGATAGACCCTTATCAGTGCTTGAATTGAGTGCATTGAGCAGAGGTTTATTTTTTATTCCCACTATGTGGGCAGATTTGACTGATATTTTAATTTATTTATGGTTGTTAGGAATGTTCCTTTAAGACTGACCTTTGATAAATCTGTAGACCGTAATATTGGGATTTTTTGAAAATCTAGTGCTTACACCCCACAGATCCACCCTGTCCTAGAGGTTTTTGCTCCTTTATGTGAAGAAGAGATTTATGGGCTGTTAGGCAATAATAAAAGGAGAAAAGGTTTTGAGAATCTTACATTTGAAGAAAAAAGAGTGTTGACAGCATTGCATAAAGATTTGTCCATAGTTATTAAACCTGCGGACAGGGGTGGTTCTATTGTGGTGATGAACAGGTCATATTATTTCACTTCCATTAATAGGCTGTTACAAGATGTTAAAACATATCAGTTGATTGATATGAATGTGATTGAAAATTTAGAAAAGGAGGTGTTCAGGTTATTGAGTATGTAGAGACTGGTCTCATGACTAAGGAACTGTTTTAGTATTTTGTGGTGGATAAAACATTAGTCCCATCCTTTAATGGTTTACCTAAGGTACATAAAGACCCTTTTAATCCACCGTTTAGACCAATAGTTGCAGGTCTGGTTGGCTCACAGAGCCAATTTCCATTTATGTGGAAAAACAATTCCATCCAGTGGGGGAGCAGTACTGTGAGACATTAAGCAGTTTTTTACAGGACCTTTATTTGTTCCTGGATAATGATGTAAATGTGCCTTCTTTATTGTTAGTTACAATGGATGTAACCTCATTATTTACTGTAATCCCCAATGTGGATGGGATAGAGACTGTAAGGAGAGTCCTGCAAGGTAAAGTAATCTATGACTCCCAAAAAGTAGATTTCATATGCCTCTTGTGAGATATAATACTGGAATATAAGGTTTTTGGCATAGTTATGGGAACATCATGTGCCAGTGCCGATGCCAACCTGGTGATGTTGGGATGGGAAGAGGAACATGTTCTTGCTGCCCCTCATAAGGAATTTGTATGGTTTTATCATCACTTTGTTGATTATTTATTTCTGTTGTGGTCAGGGACTGAGGAACAATTGTCAGCATTTGTAAGCTATGTGAATAGTAGTAGTCCTTTCTTGAACTTTACCTTCAAGTGTTCTTCAAACCAAATAGAGGTCTTGGATGTTCAAGCTTTTAAGGATGAAAATAATAGAGTCCAAATTAGGGTGTTTAGGAAAGAATGTTTCCATCCCACCTATGTACACCGTACTAGTATGCACCCCAAGCATGTTTTTAAGAATGTGCTTAAGGGACAAAGTTAGGACAAGTAGGTTAACAGCAAGGGATGACAATTTTTGGCAAGGATTAGAGCAAGCTATAACTAAATTCCTTTTGTTAGGATATAAGGTGAGTGAGGTACAGAGGATGCAGGATCTGGTGAAAGATAATAGATATGGAAGACCTTATTTTGCCTCACCTCCTAAGACTCAGGCAGCAGTTCCAGTGATGACCACCAACTCAAGAATATTTTTGACAAGTACTGGCATGTTTTACAGGTTGATCCCAAGATAGCAACAATGGTGGGAGATAAACCTAGATATGGCTACAAGAATAAGAAGTCCCTAAAATATAGACTATGTTACCCCAGGAGTGTGGGTAAAGTAGAAGCATCGAGGGGTGACAAGGGTACCAGTAGATGTAAAGGGTGTGCATACTGCGATTATGTAGAGGAGACGGATGTTTTTATACATCCGCTTACTAGTCAGAGATATGATCTAACAGCCTCTGCCAACTGTAATACTAAGAACTTGGTCTATTTAGCATGTTGTTTGTCTTGCACTTCTTTTTATGTAGACAAGTCAAACAGGCATTTAAGGGAGAGGATTAGAGACCATTTATGTTGCGCACGTAAGGGCTTGAATTATAGTGCCATAGCTAAATATATGAATACTATAGGTAGTGCCCATGATTTCAATTTTTTAGTTTTGAAAGTTATACATCAGGGTGATAGGAAGGGTGACTTAGTAAATAGAACTGAGGAAGTGGAATTAAGATGGATTTTGAGACTATTAAGTCTATATCTATTAAGTCTGTTCTTACAGCATGTGGGTTGAGGAAGTAATTGTTTTTATAAGCTAGCGTAAAAATGTTTTTGTTTTTTTATTATAGATTTTTTTATGTTTTTTACATATACATTTATGTATTCACACACATTTTGTAGCATTTGATGTGTTCTTGAAGAACAAGTGTTTTTAGTATTTAGTTAATAATGAATTGTCATTCAATAATTGTTATTTAATGAGTTTCTTAGAGATGAAAAATGCATTCTGTGCTCATTGGTGATTTGCTGGTGTATTAAAGATACTGGGCTGGATTTACAAAAGCTTGCATGGAGTTGTAGAGTGGAGTAAGATGTCAGACAGCCAATATGTCTGCCGAGCGATCCAGCAACAGCCGGCAGGGTTGTGCATGAGAGCTTCTAATGCTACTCTTGCACGGACAGCATCATGATATGCAAATTACTTCATTTGCTGCCGAAAGCTATGCAAATGAGGTAAATTTGCAATCCAGAAAACACTAACCAGTTCGTGGAAGAGTAGTGTTATCTGCAGAAATGTACTCCATTGGTAACGGAGTACCGTTCTGCAAATAGCTAAACTGAGCTATGGCAGCTCCAAATAAAGGATGCATACAGTTGAGGAAGCATCCCAATGGCCAAATATAAGCCCGGCCATTGGCATTTATAAATGTTTAAAATTATTAAAATCTAACTTTTTTTCCCCAATCTCTGATGTTTAAGCATAGCGCAGCACCGCACAAACGTGCGGCGCTTAAAAAAAACAGAAAATAATTTAAAAAGCGTCAAAAATAGCCATTTTCACTAAAAAGCTTATCCTGCCATGCAGGTGAATGGCAGGCTGAAGACAACATGGCCACTGAGTAGTGGTTGCTAAAGGGGGGAAGCTCAGTGTGAGAGATGTAACCATGCATTAGTAGGCACTCCTATGCAAATGAGGATAAGGATAGTGAATCATAATTTTCCCCAGAATGTGATCCATGTCCCAAGAGTGTAAGTGTAGGAGTACGGGAGTAGTAGAGTAGAATATAGGTAACATCATGAGGGAGTGTGTCGGAAAGGCTGTAAGCTTATTGGAGCACAGTGTCTGGTGTTTGCCCTGAGTTGCTCAGGATTGCAAGAAGCGTGTCTACAGTTGTCCTTTCTGAAAACCAGAAACCAAAGGCGTATGCCATGAATATATCTGAAATTTCTTGCAAATGTGCACACAGCGTGTGTGCGCTTGTGTACGCGCGTGTGCGTTTGTTTGCACGGCGCTGCCCTGGGGGGAAACAGAAAGGGAAAAGGAAGAAAAAGAAATAGTAAGAAGTTAACCAAGGAGAACTAGCAGAGCTGCCAGGTGAAATATATCAGAATCAGCCAATTACACAGGTAGCAGACTAGCCCAGCACTTTAAATTCTGCAAACAGCATTCTTCCCTGTTTTTTCCCAAGAACTCTGCAACACTGCAGTATACAAAGAGGGAAAGCTTAAAAACTTTAAAGTCAGACAAAATGTTAGGGGCTGCTCTTGCTATCATAAACCAACATGTGCAAGGTGCTGAGGGTGGTGATGTTGTGAATGCTGCTGAGCAACCCACAGTGAGGAGACAGAGAAGAGTGTACAGACCCAGGGTAACCTACCAGGGGCTACATGACCTGGAGATAGTGGAGCACTATAGGGTGGACAGAGACCTCCTGCAGCAAATTGTTGAGCTGTGCCAGCCATGCCTCACACACAGAACCAACAGGGGGGAACCCATCCCACTGGATACCAAGGTATGTGTTGGCCCAAGAATACTAGCTACAGATACCTTCCAGAGACCAACTGGTGATATGATGGGGATTTCACAGGCATCATCATCCAGGGTACTGCACCAGTACCTGGATGCCATGTCAGCACATGTCGGTGAGCACGTATATTTCCCCAATTCCTGTGAGGCATTGGCCAGCAATATGCATCTTTTCCACCAAATCGCAGAATACCCTGAGGTAGTGGGTGCAATAGACTGCACGCACATACACATCAAAGTACCACCTGGTGAGCGGGGTAGGGTCTACATCAACCGCAAGAGTTTCCCTTCCATCAACTGCCAGGTCGTGTGCGATGCCCAGGGCATAATAATGAATGTGTGTGCTGGCTGCCCTGGAAGCTATCACAATTCCCACATCTGACATCTGATGCAGCTGTACCAGACATTTGCCAATGGGGACATCCCTGATGGTTACCTAGTGGGGGATGCTGGATACGCACTGGAGCCGTGGCTGATGACACCTATCAGAAATGCACTCATACCCAAACAAGAACTCCATAATGAGGCACACGCACAAACAAGAAACATTATTGAGTGTGTGTTTGGGATGCTCAAGTCATGGTTCCAGTGCCTGGACACATCTGGTGGAGCCTTGCAGTACTCACCAACTACATGTACTCAAATTGTCATGGTATGTGCCATGCTACACAATATGATCCTGCAAAAACAGCTGCAGCAGGAACAGCATGGGGCAGGGCCAAACAGCCCCCCACCATTGCCAAGGCCTAATCCTGCCCCAGTAGGCAGAAGGAGGCATGCCCAGTATGCCCTGGCCTTGGCAAAGAGGCAACGCATAGCACATACACTGACTCACTAGGAACCCTGGAAATGACACCTCTCTCTGACTCGCACATACAGCAAAAGGGATGCCTAACTTGACACTACCTGTTTTCAAACATGTATAGGGAGTGTATAGAGAGTGTACTATGTCCATCCAACATAGGCAGCCCTGCAGCACCACCCTATTTTAAACAATATAAAGCACTGCTAAGCACATTTTACCAGTATTGAGCATATTTAAATTCAATTGAGCGTAGCTGCGCACCGCGCTAAACAGCTCAACGTCGGGCAACGTTGAGCAATGTTGGGCAATGTTGGGCAAAGTCAGGCAAAGTTGGGTAAAGTTGAGCAAAGTCAGGTAAACACGCTCACACCTGCTTTACTGTTCCTTAAGCAGTCTGGTCTGCCCAGCAGGAAAATAAAAAGCAGTGACATGGCTCGAACTCAGGATACTATGCACTATAGTCACAGTACTGAACCCGTAAGCCATGACAGCATTTCACTGGCACAGACACAACGTAACTCACTCACACATACCAGTTGGGGGGGGGTCACATACCTAACAGTCACAGCCAGCAGGACAAATGTAGACAAATGCAAACACAAACAAATGCTGTATCATGCCCTCTGAAGATGCATATGAGTAACCTCCCCCCAGGCCTATGCAGACAGATAACAGCATGCCAGGCAGTGTGATGTGGGTTGGGTAGGCTATGAAGTCACAAACTAATATGCATGTAATTGGAAGCTAAGGTCTGTAGTGCAGTGGTATGCCTCAAGCCAGTACGATAGGCAACAGTACAGACTGAAACGGAGTACCTGACATAGCAGTGCAGGCCTAGCAAATGTGTATAAATGTCAGGCGAACCCTTCATCCTATGTACACCCATACTAACAATCAGGTGTGCCCCCCCGGGTAGAAATGTACAAATAATACCTGTCCCCACTGTATGTAGAATGACTCATGGAAGCCCTGCAGGCATACTGTGCTTCCTGTCCATGTACAACACAAAGGTGAGCCCTGAAGTAAAAACCAACTTGATTTTCACACACATATAGTATATATGCTCATACTGGCAAGCTCACATACTTAAACAAATTTAACAAATTTCAGTCAGCAACATACTGAAAGGTCATACTGGGCATGCTCACACAGGCCATGTCTGAGTAGAGTAGTGGGCGACACATATCTGGCAGTTGCAATTCTTACTCCATACACTTGTCACTATTCACCAATCCTACCTTTTGCACACACTGATAGGAAAACAGACCCATATAATATATTGGACACCTGTCATAATCAAACTATGTACTCCAAGTGAAAAGTAAACAAAAACCACTGACAGGGGTAAAGTGTCTCAAAACAGCAAACAGTATTCCAATAAATCCAAATAAGAACACTCCACGGCAAATAAAAGCAACTGTTTAATCAAATGCAAAATAACAACGATCGGTACACTGTTAGAACAGTAAGCACTTTCACATTTATGGCAAATGCTTCTTCAGACTGTTGACTAAGTATCAAGCTCTAGTATTTAAAACTGAACTCATTAAAAATCTATCCAATCAATATCTATTCTCAATTAAGAATTAATTGTCTCATAAAGTGCTAGTGCTTAAAACTCTAGTAGTATATAATATATATAAAAATGAATTATTTAAAAACAACTTCTATAAAAATTCATAACTCATTATTTACTAATACAGAAAAATACAATGTTTCTATACTCTGTAAAAAATGGAATATAGAATATAAAATATGTGTATATACATATACTACTCAATTTTAAATACATAGAAGTAACTGAAGAATGTCTAACTACTATATTCTAAAATGTATATAACATGAAATACAAAATATACAAACACATTAAACTATTTAATATGCTTATTTACATTCATTTAATAAAACAGACTGAAAAATAGACTAAAAAATAGACTGAAAAATGATGAAAAAAATAATGAAAAATGAAGTTATTCATTATTGTAGCAGCCTTGGGTCTAGTGTTGAAAGTCCCTAGCTTCTAAAAACGGCTTAAGGGAAACTCTATCATTCAGGCCCATTGATTTATCTGCTTGTAACTTCATAATCCACCTAGCTTCTCTCTGTTCGGTGTAATTTCTGTAATTTCCTAGTCTACTATTCCTCTCTACTATCTCTGCTACTGTGAATTTAAAACTATGTTTAGTACCAAAGGTTAGAACATGTCTCGCTATGGTATTACTTTCATCTTCCTTGCTGACTGCGTAAATATGTTCTCGAACTCTTTCATGTAGTGTCCTGTTGGTCTTGCCTACATAAAAGCTATTGCATGTGCAGGTAGCTATATATATCACGTCTCTACTCTTGCAGTCTGCATAAAAATTGAAATTATATCTCCATGTTGTGGTAGGATGTATAAAATGATCATTACCTGACATGTAAATGCATTGGTTACATGACCTGCATGAAAAAGTACCTTTCCTATCAGAGATATCTGTCTTTGGTTTTGTATTTTCATAGCATAGTAGTCTTTTCAACTTTTTTGTATTCTTATATGTATAGTTCGGCCTTGGTCCTACTATTTGTTCTATCTTTGTATCAACCGTGAGAATGCTCCAATTTCTTAGAAAAACTTCTCTAACTTTATCATTATTGTTAGTGTATGGTATAACTATCCTATTAAACTTCTCTCTGTTACTTGTTTTTACTTGAATATCATCTTGATTATTTCTTTTATGTATAAATGGCTTCCCTATGGTGTTCCTTCTCATATTATTTCCTTGTCTCAAACTCACTATCTCATCTTGTTTATATCCTCTTTCTTCAAATTCATTTTGTAACATGTCTATGGTGCTATTAAATTTATTATCATCACTCGTAAGTCTAGATGCTCTCAACATTTGGCCCTTAACTATGTTTTTATATATATATGAGGGTATGGTGTAGTAATGTGTTCTTCCAACATTCTTTTCTATATAACTGTGTTTCTATATGCTGCCCTTCTCTTAATAACAATACATCTAGGAACTCTATCTGGTCCTTAGACCATTTTCTTATGAAGGATAAAAACTCAGTCGTCCCATTTATGTATTTAATGAAGTCTTTAAGTGTCTCAATACTTCCTTTCCAAATCAAATAGATGTCATCTAAAAAACGTTTATAGAATTGAATGTTGTTGCCAAAATATATGGTTCTAATAATGTATGTGTGCTCCCAATATGCCATGACTATGTTGGCATAAGAGTTGGCACAGGGAGTGCCCATGGCTACTCCCCTCTTTTGTATATAATATTGTTCATTATATATAAAAACGTTTTTTAATATTATTTCCATCAACATGGCACATCTTATTATCATTTCTCTGGGCATCTCTCTTTCTATTAAATAAAGTCTCATGTATTCTATGCCAATGTCATTCGGTATAGAAGTAAATAGAGAACTCACATATAACGTTACCATATATACTGGTTCTTCTTCTGTCTCTTGAAACCTATACTCACTAAGACTTTCTATAAATTGTTGTGTATCCCTTACTATTGTGGCTGTCTTCTCTACAACATTTCTAAGGTTTTTCTCAATGTATATTGATATTGTTTCTGTTAGCCAACCATTACTAGCTACAGTTAGTTTCATTGGTGGATTCTTGATGTCTTTATGTACTTTGGGTAGTCCCCTAAATGTAGGAACCGTGGGTGTTTCTATCAGGAAATAGTTATACAGATCAAAATCAATGATTCACATAAGAACAAGTCATAAATCTCATCCTGTACACCATGTATGACCCTATTTAAATGTAGTTGATTTAAAACTGTATATGTCATTTCATCTTCCAAGAATTCTTTCATCTTTAATTCATAGTTGCTCTTATCTAAAATCACTACTGCTCTGCCTTTATCGGCCGATCTTATAACTATATTATTATTAGTTTGTAGTTCTTTAAGAGCTTTCTGTTCATTACTGTTTAAATTGTGAAAATCACTTTTATTTTGTTTATTATTTCATCTATATAGTGCTAATAGATCCCTTTTGCATGCCTTTTTGAATGCTTCTAAAAGGGGGTTCATTGCTGGCATATAAGTAGAGGGTGTCTTAAACTTGAAATTTGTGTTGTCATTCCTAGTATTGTGTTGTACATCACAAAAACTTAATTTCAAATTAACATTCCTTGGAAACATTCTAAGGTCTACTAAGAAATCAGTAAAATCTACATTATTTGCCGGTATAATTGAAAGTCCCTTATTTAACAGCTTAATTACATTTGTTTTCAATTTATAACTGAAAATGTTTATAACTAATTCAGACTCACTGGTTTTAATGTCTTTTTTTGAAATTCCAGTCTCACCTCTGGAAACTTTAGTTTCCATTGATTCTGTTGTGGAGACCATGTAGACTTCCGATCCACTCGTATAGGTAGTGGAAAAGGAGGAAAAACAGTTGGTGTTGAAGTAAATATCTTCTTCCTTGTACCTGTCTCTTTTTCATGTCCCTCTTGTGTTGAGGCATTGATAGTGCTCGTAGATGGCTTAGAGGTGCAGTTCTTTATTGAAACGTTATTTTCTGTTATTATCTCCTGCTGTTTTCTTAATGTTGCATCTTCCTCTCTTACTAACGGCTCTACTGGCATAGGCGGAAGAGTGTGTGCTCTAGGACGTTCTGCATTGGAGCTATGTGTATTTGCTTGGTTTCTCGCTGTGTCATGTGACCAAGTGAAGACTTGCCCGTTTTGAAAATCACGGAAGTCTCTTTCCAATTTCTTTCTTTTATCTTGTAAAAATGATTGTCCAATAAGGCTAGATGTGAGCTCACTTGAAGTAAAAACTCTTTCATCTCACTAGTTGTTATTAAGATGCTCAATTCTTGTTGAAGTGAATTAGACTCAGTTATCAACTCTGCCTCAATACTTAGATACTGGTCTATCAACAGTTTCATATATCCACAGCTCGTATCAATATTTAGTTGTTGCCATTTAGATAACAGTTCAGGGTACTTATCTCCAAAGTTAGACATCTTCAGAATACGCAGACCTCTGGGGATTATCTTGAAGGATAGATAAGCCTCCATGTGTCTGCATTGCCACTGTGTGTATTTTAATTTGTCTAAAACTTGCTCTGTTTTTCACATAAGCTGTATAACATCAATATTCCGACTAACATCTATACCTCCTCGTTCATCTTTATACAGTTCTGCTCTGGAGAGCTTAAGTAGTGAGTTTTCTCCTGATGTCACCAATTTCTTAAACATACTTTCATTTTTGTTGTCTGCTTCCATCTCAGGCATGTTTGGATTTACAAGAAAAAGTGTATCGGTTCCTTCTGCCATGTCCCTTGCTTATACAGTCATATATAATCCAATTGAAAAGTAAACAAAAATCACTCACAGGGGTAAAGTGTCTCAGTACGGCAAAACAGCAAACAGTATTCCAATAAATCCAAATGAGAACACTCTACGGCAAATAAAAGCAACCGTTTAATCAAATGCAAAATAACAACGATCGGTACACAGTTAGAACAGTAAGCGCTTTCACATTTATGGCAAATGCTTCTTCAGACTGTTGACTAAGTATCAAGCTCTAGTATTTAAAACTGAACTCATTAAAAATCTATCAAATCAACATCTATTCTCAATTAAGAATTAATTGTCTCATAGAGTGCTAGTGCTTAAAACTCTAGTAGTATATAATATATTAATATGCTAATTTGCATTCATTTAATAAAACAGACTGAAAAATAGACTAACAAAAAGACTGAAAAATTATGAAAAAATAATGAAAAATGAAATGGAATGTGTTCTTCCAACATTCTTTTCTCTATAACTGTGTTTCTATATGCTGCCCTTCTCTTAATAACAATACGTCTAGGAACTCTATCTGGTTCTTAGACCATTTTCCTATGAAGGATAAAAACCCAGTCGTCCCATTTATGTATTTAATGAAGTCTTTAAGTGTCTCAATACTTCCTTTCCAAATCAAATAGATGTCATCTACAAAACGTTTATAGAATTGAATGTTGTTGCCAAAATACATGGTTCTAATAATGTATGTGTGCTCCCAATATGCCATGACTATGTTGGCATAAGAGTTGGCACAGGGAGTGCCCATGGCTACTCCCCTCTTTTGTATATAATATTGTTCATTATATATAAAAAACATTGTTTTTTAATATTATTTCCATCAACATGGCACATCTTATTATCAAGTCTCTGGGCATCTCTCTTTCTATTAAATAAAGTCTCATGTATTCTATGCCAATGTCATTTGGTATAGAAGTAAATAGAGAACTTACATCTAACGTTACCATATATACTGGTTCTTCTTCTGTCTCTTGAAACCTATACTCACTAAGACTTTCTATAAATTGTTGTGTATCCCTTACTATTGTGGCTGTCTTCTCTACAACATTTCTAAGGTTTTTCTCAATGTATATTGATATTGTTTCTGTTAGCCAACCATTACTAACTACAATTGGTCTCATTGGTGGATTCTTGATGTCTTTATGTACTTTGGGTAGTCCCTTAAATGTAGGAACCTTGGGTGTTTCTATCAGGAAATACTTATACAGATCAAAATCTGTGACTTCACATAAGAACAAGTCAGAAATCTCATCCTGTACACCATGTATGACCCTATTTAACTGTAGTGGATTTAAAGCTGTATATGTCATTTCATCTTCCAAGAGTTCTTTCATCTTTAATTCATAGTTGCTCTTATCTAAAATCACTACTGCTCTGCCTTTATCGGCCGATCTTATAACTATATTATTATTAGTTTGTAGTTCTTTAAGAGCTTTCTGTTCATTACTGTTTAAATTGTGAAAATCACTTTTATTTTGTTTATTATTTCCTCTATATAGTGCTAATAGATCCCTTTTGCATGCCTTTTCGAATGCTTCTAAAAGGGGGGTTCATTGCTGGCATATAAGTAGAGGGTGTCTTAAACTTGAAATTTGTGTTGTCATTCCTAGTATTGTGTTGTACATCAAAAAAACTTAATTTCAAATTAACATTCCTTGGAAACATTCTAAAGTCTACAAAGAAATCAGTACAATCTACATTTGTTGCCGGTATAAATGAAAGTCCCTTTTTTAACAGCTTCATTTCATTTGTTTTCAATTTATAACTGGAAATGTTTATAACTAATTCAGACTCACTGGTTTTAATGTCTTCTTTTGAAATTCCTGTCTCTCCTCTGGAAATTTTAGTTTCCATTGATTCTGTTGTGGGGACCATGTAGACTTCCAGTTCACTCGTATAGGTAGTGGAAAAGGAGGAAAAACAGTTGGTGTTGAAGTAAATGTCTTCCTTGTACCTGTCTCTTTTTCATGTCCCTCTTGTGTTGAGGCATTGATAGTGCTTGTAGATGGCTTAGAGGTGCAGTTCTTTATTGAAACGTTATTATTTTCTGTTATTATCTCCTGCTGTTTTCTTAATGTTGCTTCTTCCTCTCTTACTAACGGCTCTACTGGCATAAGCAGAAGAGCGTGTGCTCTATTAGGACATTCCGCATTGGAGCTATGTGTATTTGCTTTCTTTCTCGCTGTGTCATGTGACCAACTGAAGACTTGCCCGTTTTGAAAATCACAGAAGTCTCTTTCCAATTTCTTTCTTTTATCTTGTAAAAATGTATTGTCCAATAAGGCTAGATGTGAGCTCACTTGAAGTAAAAACTCTTTCATCTCACTAGCTGTTATTAAGATGCTCAATTCTTGTTGAAGTGAATTAGACTCAGTTATCAACTTTGCCTCAATACTTAGGTACTGGTCTATCAACAGTTTCATATATCCACAGCTCGTATCAATATTTAGTTGTTGCCATTTAGATAACAGTTCAGGGTACTTATCTCCAAAGTTAGGCATCTTCAGAATACGCAGACCTCTGGGGATTATCTTGAAGGATAGATAAACCTCCATGTGTCTGTGTTGCCACTGTGTGTATTTTAATGCGTCTAAAACTTGCTCTGTTTTTTGCATAAGCTGTATAACATCATATATTCTGACTAACATCTATACCTCCTCATTTATCTTTATACAGTTCTGCTCTGGAGAGCTTAAGTAGTGGGTTTTCTCCTGATGTCACCAGTTTCTGAAACATACCTTTATTATTGTTGTCTGTTTCCATCTCAGGCATGTTTGGATTTACAAGAAAAAGTGTATCAGTTCCTTCTGCCATGTCCCTTGCTTCTGCAGTCATATATAATCCAATTGAAAAGTAAACAAAAACCACTCACAGGGGTAAAGTGTCTCAAAACGGCAAAACAGCAAACAGTATTCCAATAAATCCAAATGAGAACACTCCACGGAAAATAAAACCAACCGTTTAATCAAATGCAAAATAACAATGATCGGTACACCGTTAGAACAGTAAGCACTTTCACATTTATGGCAAATGCTTCTTCAGACTGTTGACTAAGTATCAAGCTCTAGTATTTAAAACTGAACTCATTAAACATCTATCTAATCAACATCTATTCTCAATTAAGAATTAATTGTCTCATAAAGTGCTAGTGCTTAAAACTCTAGTAATATATAATATATATAAAAATGAATTATTTAAAAACAACTTCTACAAAAATTCATAACTCATTATTTACTATTACAGAAAAATACAATGTTTCTATACTCTGTCTGTAAAAAATGGAACATAGAATATAACATGTGTATATACATATACTACTCAATTTTAAAAACATAGAAGTAACTGAAGAATGTCTAACTACTATATTCTAAAATGTATATTATATGAAATACAAAATATACAAACACATTAAACTATTTAATATGCTAATTTACATTCATTTAATAAAACAGACTGAAAAATAGACTACAAAATAGACTGAAAAATGATGAAAAAATGAAAAATGGAATGGAATGTGTTCTTCCAACATTCTTTTCTATATAACTGTGTTTCTATATGCTGCCTTTCTCTTAATAACAATACGTCTGGGAACTCTATCTGGTCCTTATACCATTTTCCTATGAAAGATAAAAACTCAGTCGTCCCATTTATGTATTTAATGAAGTCTTTAAGTGTCTCAATACTTCCTTTCCAAATCAAAAAGATGTCATCTACAAAACGTTTATAGAATTGAATGTTGTTGCCAAAATACATGGTTCTAATAATGCATGTGTACTCCCAATATGCCATGATTATGTTGGCATAAGAGTTGGCACAGGGAGTGCCCATGGCTACTCCCCTCTTTTGTATATAACAGTAGCAGAGATAGTAGAGAGGAATAGTAGACTAGGAAATTACAGAAATTACACCGAACAGAGAGAAGCTAGGTGGATTATGAAGTTACAAGCAGATAAATCAATGGGCCTGAATGATAGAGTTTCCCTTAAGCCATTTTTAGAAGCTAGGGACTTTCAACACTAGACCCAAGGCTGCTACAATAATGAATAACTTCATTTTTCATTATTTTTTCATAATTTTTCAGTCTATTTTGTAGTCTATTTTTCAGTCTGTTTTATTAAATGAATGTAAATAAGCATATTAAATAGTATAATGTGTTTGTATATTTTGTATTTCATATTATATACATTTTAGAATATAGTAGTTAGACATTCTTCAGTTACTTCTATGTATTTAAAATTGAGTAGTATATGTATATACACATATTTTATATTCTGTTCCATTTTTTACAGAGTATAGAAACATTGTATTTTTCTGTATTAGTAAATAATGAGTTATGAATTTTTATAGAAGTTGTTTTTAAATAATTCATTTTTATATATATTATATACTACTAGAGATTTAAGCACTAGCACTTTATGAGACAATTAATTCTTAATTGAGAATAGTTGTTGATTGGATAGATTTTTAATGAGTTAAGTTTTAAATACTAGAGCTTGATACTTAGTCAACAGTCTGAAGAAGCAGTTGCCATAAATGTGAAAGCGCTAACTGTTCTAATGGTGGACAGATCGTTGGTATTTTGCATTTGATTAAATGGTTGCTTTTATTTGTCGTAGAGTGTTCTCATTTGGATTTATTGGAATACTGTTTGCTGTTTTGCCGTTTTGAGACACTTTACCCCTGTGAGTGGTTTTTGTTTACTTTTCAATTGGATTATATATGACCGCAGAAGCAAGGGACATGGCAGAAGGAACCGATACACTTTTTCTTGTAAATCCAAACATGCCTGAGATGGAAACAGACAACAATAATGAAGGTATGTTTAAGAAACTAGTGGCATCAGGAGAAAACCCACTACTTAAGCTCTCCAGAGCAGAACTGTATAAAGATGAACGAGGAGGTATAGTTGTTAGTCAGAATATTGATGTTATACAGCTTATGCGAAAAACAGAGCAAGTTTTAGACAAATTAAAATACACACAGTGGCAACGCAGACACATGGAGGCTTATCTATCCTTCAAGATAATCCCCAGAGGTCTGCGTATTCTGAAGATGCCTAACTTTGGAGACAAGTACCCTGAACTGTTATCAAAATGGCAACAACTAAATATTGATACGAGCTGTGGATATATGAAACTGTTGATAGACCAGTATCTAAGTATTGAGGCAGAGTTGATAACTGAGTCTAATTCACTTCAACAAGAATTGAGCATCTTAATAACAACTAGTGAGATGAAAGAGTTTTTACTTCGAGTGAGCTCACATCTAGCCTTATTGGACAATACATTTTTACAAGATAAAAGAAAGAAATTGGAAAGAGACTTCTGTGATTTTCAAAACAGGCAAGTCTTCACTTGGTCATGTGACACAGCGAGAAACCAAGCAAATACACATAGCTCCAATGCGGAACGTCCTGATAGAGCACACGCTCTTCCGCCTATGCCAGTAGAGCCGTTAGTAAGAAAGGAAGAAGCAACATTAAGAAAACAACAGGAGATAATAACAGAAAATAATAACGTTTCAATAAAGAACTGCCCCACTAAGCCATCTACGAGCACTATCAATGCCTCAACACAAGAGGGACATGAAAAAGAGACAGGTACAAGGAAGAAGACATTTACTTAAACACCGACTGTTTTCCTCCTTTTCCACTACCTATACGAGT
The DNA here is from genome assembly GCF_019279795.1 of Protopterus annectens. Taxonomy (NCBI): domain Eukaryota; kingdom Metazoa; phylum Chordata; order Ceratodontiformes; family Protopteridae; genus Protopterus; species Protopterus annectens. The sequence continues at coordinate 970,768,214 of NC_056747.1, forward strand.
GGATCGGAAGTCTACATGGTCTCCACAACAGAATCAACAGAAATTAAAGTTTCCAGAGGAGAGACTGGAATTTCAAAAAAAGACATTAAAACCAGTGAGCCTGAATTAGTTATAAACATTTCCAGTTATAAATTGACAACAAATGAAATGAAGTTGTTAAATAAGGAACTTTCATTTATACTGGCAAAGAATGTAGATTGTATTGATTTCTTAGTAGACCTTAGAATGTTTACAAGGAATGTTAATTTGAAATTAAGTTTTTGTGATGTACAACACAATACTTGGAATGACAACACAAATTTCAAGTTTACGAAACCCTCTACTTATATGCCAGCAATGAACCCCCTTTTAGAAGCGTTCAAAAAGCATGTGAAAAGGATCTATTAGCACTATATAGATGAAATAATAAACAAAATAAAAGTGATTTTCACAATTTAAACAGTAATGAACAGAAAGCTCTTAAAGAACTACAAACTAATAATAATATAGTTATAAGATCGGCCGATAAAGGTACAGCAGTAGTGATTTTAGGTAAGAGCAACTATGAATTAAAGATGAAAGAATTCTTGGAAGATGAAATGACATATACAGCCTTAAATCCACTACAGTTAAATAGGGTCATACATGGTGTACAGGATGAGATTTATGACTTGTTCTTATGTGAAGTCATAGATTTTAATCTGTATAAGTATTTCCTGATAGAAACACCCATGGTTCCTACATTTAGGGGACTTCCCAAAGTACATAAAGACATCAAGAATCCACCAATGAGACCAATCGTAGCTAGTAATGGTTGCCTAACAGAAACAATATCAATATACATTGAGAAAAACCTTAGAAATGTTGTAGAGAAGACAGCCACAATAGTAAGGGATACACAACAATTTATAGAAAGTTTTAGTGAGTATAGGTTTCAAGAGACAGAAGAAGAACCAGTATATATGGTAACATTAGATGTAAGTTCTCTATTTACTTCTATACTGAATGACATTGGCATAGAATACATGAGACTTTATTTAATAGAAAGAGAGATGCACAGATACTTGATAATAAGATGTGCCATGTTGATAGAAATAATATTAAAAAACAATGTTTTTATATATAATGAACAATATTATATACAAAAGAGGGGAGTAGCCATGGGCACTCCCTGTGCCAACTCTTATGCCAACATAGTCATGGCGTATTGGGAGCACACATACATTATTAGAACCATGTATTTTGGCAACAACATTCAATTTTATAAACGTTTTGTAGATGACATCTATTTGATTTGGAAAGGAAGTACTGAGACACTTAAAGACTTCATTAAATACATAAATGGGACGACTGAGTTTTTAACCTTCATAAGAAAATGGTCTAAGGACCAGATAGAGTTCCTAGATGTATTGTTATTAAGAGAAGGGCAGCATATAGAAACACAGTTATATAGAAAAGAATGTTGGAAGAACACATTACTACACCATACCAGTATGCATCCCCCTCATATATATATAAAAACATAGTTAAGGGCCAAATGTTGAGAGCATCTAGACTTACGAGTGATGATAATAAATTTAATAGCACCATAGACATGTTACAAAATGAATTTGAAGAAAGAGGATATAAACAAGATGAGATAGTGAGTTTGAGACAAGGAAATAATATGAGAAGGAACACCATAGGGAAGCCATTTATACATAAAAGAAATAATCAAGACGATATTCAAGTAAGAACAAGTAACAGAGAGAAGTTTAATAGGATAGTTATACCATACACTAACAATGATAAAGTTAGAGAAGTTTTTCTAAGAAATTGGAACATTCTCATGGTTGATACGAAGATAGAACAAATAGTAGGACCAAGGCTGAACTATACATATAAGAATACAAAAAAGTTGAAAAGACTACTATGCTATGAAAATACAAAACCAAAGACAGATATCTCTGATAGGAAAGGTACTTTTTCATGCAGGTCATGTAACCAATGCATTTACATGTCAGGTAGAGATCGTTTTGCACATCCTACCACAACATGGAGATATAATTTAAATTTTTATGCAGACTGCAAGAGTAGAGACATGATATATATAGCTACCTGCACATGCAATAGCTTTTACGTAGGCAAGACCAACAGGACACTACATGAAAGAGTTCGAGAACATATTTACGCAGACAGGAAGGAAGATGAAAGTAATACCATAGCGAGACATGTTCTAACCTTTGGTACTAAACATAGTTTTAAATTCACAGTAGCAGAGATAGTAGAGAGGAATAGTAGACTAGGAAATTACAGAAATTACACCGAACAGAGAGAAGCTAGGTGGATTATGAAGTTACAAGCAGATAAATCAATGGGCCTGAATGATAGAGTTTCCCTTAAGCCATTTTTAGAAGCTAGGGACTTTCAACACTAGACCCAAGGCTGCTACAATAATGAATAACTTCATTTTTCATTATTTTTTCATTTTTCAGTCTATTTTTTTAGTCTATTTTTCAGTCTGTTTTATTAAATGAATGTAAATAAGCATATTAAATAGTATAATGTGTTTGTATATTTTGTATTTCATATTATATACCTTTTAGAATATAGTAGTTAGACATTCTTCAGTTACTTCTATGTATTTAGAATTGAGTAGTATATATATATATATATATATATATATATATATATATATATATATATATATATATATATATATATACACACATATTTTGTATTCTATATTCCATTTTTTACAGTGTATAGAAACATTGTATTTTTCTGTATTAGTAAATGAGTTTTGAATTTTTATAGAAGTTGTTTTTAAATAATTTGTTTTTATTTATATTATATACTACTAGAGTTTTAAGCACTAGCACTTTATGAGACAATTAATTCTTAATTGAGAATAGATGTTGATGGGATAGATTTTTAATGAGTTCAGTTTTGAATACTAGAGCTTGATACTTAGTCAACAGGCCGAAGAAGCATTTGCCATAAATGTGAAAGCGCTTATTGTTCTAACGGTGTACCGATCGTTGTTATTTTGCATTTGATTAAACGGCTGCTTTTATTTGCCGTGGAGTGTTCTCATTTGGATTTATTTCAAAGTACTTAAGTTGTTCAAAGAAAGTAAAAAACCAAAGAAGATCAGTAATTCTCCGATCAGTATCATCAAGAAACAATGAGCACTCCTAACATTATCCAAGCCATGGTTAAAGAGTCCATAGAGAACCATGACGCTTTCTTTCGCTATGTCATAAATATCATTGTAAACTCATATATGTTCTGAGTCAGTGCAAACTGTAAATGAATATATGTACATGACTGACATTGCCAACATCTTGTCAGACAGGTTCATACATATTTACCCCCTTCTCACTGACAAAAGGGCCCATTATCATACCTGGAGATTGTGAAAACCCAGAAATCACATATACAATGTTTAAACAGCTCTTTCCAAACCTAAAAACACGGCGTGTATGGAATAACATGGTATCCCTGGCTGTGTCATATGTGAACTCCAAAACAAATAGACCCTGCACCTGAACAGTCTGTTGAGACTCACCATCTGTACAGGATATGAAACTGTTGAATGGGCTACAGCAACATTTGGCACACTCCACGAGTGTTGGTGCACAACAGACCATGGGAACTATTGTCTTATAAGTCTAATAATCCTGATGTGCAAGGCTATGGAGTCCATCATTATGGAACTCATAAACAGAGCTATTGAGAGCCTACAAACACCCAACCATACCAATTTTGGTTTGGTCAGGGGCAGATCATGGTTCCTAAACTTGCTAGACATTTTTCAAGGCAGTTACCCAGGACATGCATCAATGAAATGAGCTACACACGGCCTACATAAACCTTGAAAAGCCCTTTTCCAACATCCCACACACATGTCGTATCAACAAAATCAACAACCTGTGCATAAACACATATGTCATCTGATGGATTGCCAACTGGGACACAGATAGATCTCACAAGACAAGAATTGTGGTCTCCTGTTCAAGCTGGTAACAACTGCTGTCCCCCATGGCTCAGTCCTGGGACCCCTCCTGTCTGGTGTATGCTTTTCAGAAATACAGTCAAACATGAGGGCTATGTTTAGCAATGTTTGTGGATGACTGTAAAAAGGTTGTCAAAATCAATGTTTGGGACAACAAAGACATCATTAAAAAGGGTCTCAGTCAGACAGATGTGGTGTCAAACTTATGGGCTCGAGCTACAGTCATACAAATATCACATAGGTGCCAACACCCTAAATATGGAGGTAATAATAAGGGATCTATGGACACATGTGGATAGTCATCACTACTTCCAGAAACACATTCACAAAGTGGTTAGAAAATCATGCTATATGTTCCCACAAACTGCCAAGATCTTTGCATGTAGGTCAAAGGAGGTTCCCTCTACTCATCAGTCATAAGACCCATCATAGAGTACCACAACACACTTGCGATGAATCTAACTAGGCACCTTCAGCAGCTGGAAAGACCACTGACGTACCTCAAAAAGAGCATTACTGGCCTCAAACAGTTGACCCATGCAACAAGACTGAATTTAACTCAATCTGTACTCTATTGCATACTGTCTACTCAGGTGATCTCTGCCCAACAGACAGGTCCATGTCCAATGCAGAATGGATGTACATGTGCTATCTGAAGTAACCCCAAGCTCACTGTACTACATGCGCTAGGAATATCATCATCACAATACTAAATAGTACATGTTGAAGGGATATATTAATAACTACAGACTTCCCTTTCTTTGGAACAGGCTCCCTCCCAACCTACATTAAGCTGAGTCCCTCACTGACACTCTTCCAGAGGAGCCTTGATGAGTGTATGTGAAACTGAACTGTCACACCATGGGTCACTTCATCAGCTCTACTACACAGAGGCCTAGGGAATTAACTCCATGGGTGGTGATAGCTGCACACTCTGGCCATACTAATATATGCCTTCAGGCAGATAGCCTATTACCTACCTATGTACCTATATATATGTAGGGTGAACACAGTATAATAAGCCAAAGATGGATGGGCAGATATTTGTGTAAGAGGGTGACCATGATAGGGAGCCATCCAGGACTGTCCCACCCAGCACACATCCCAATGCCACAAAAGACATGAGGTGCACATCTCACCCAGTGTACATAACAGCCACCAGTATCTGTAAGCATTACAGTGTATGTGGTCCATGTGCCTGCTGTAATACATGATGGTACAATGAAGTACACATCTACTATCTGTAGACATGCACCTGTCACATAGTCTACTACATACCTATGAACCTATCTTCAATAAGGCATATGTTAGCCTAGGCAAGTTGTGCAGCTTTCACCACCCCATTGGGTAGTCTCCCAAGCCCTCCTTCTAATAGTTAGTACATTTAGCCCCTTTCTAGTGAGACTGCTGATGTGATGGCTGGTGTGAATTGTCTGTTTCCCATCCACTTATCAAGGTTCCTATTGAAGAGTGTCAGTGAGGGGTTCTGTCTGATGTACATTGGGACTCTGTTCCACAGTAAGGCAAGTGTCTGGGATGGTACTCTATCCCACCAGCATGTTGTATTCATTGTTGTGATGAGGTTCATATCCCTGAAGTGTGTAGGGTGACCCAATTTTGTTATCTGTAGATGGAGCATGCTCAGCAGTTATGTGTTGGACATGGCTCTGTATGTTAGGCAGAGTGTGCCTCTGAGTAGGCAGTACGCAAAGAAGAATAGATTTAGTTTTACCAGTTGTGTTGCATAACACAACTGTTTGAGGCCAGTAATCCTCATGGTGAGGTACCTCTGTGGTCTCTACAGCTGCTGGATATGCGTAGTCGAGTACATCCAAAATGGTGCATTGTACTCAATGATGGGTCTGATGACTTAAGAGTAGAGGGCCACCACTACCTCTTCAGATCCTGATGCAAACCCTTTGTTGATTAGGTGGGCCACATAGGATTTCCCAATCACTTTGGCAACATGGTTGTCAAAGGAAAGATGACTATCTACTTGTGTCCCCAGATCCATTATTACCTTGTCAGTTTTAAGGGGGTAACACCTATGTGGTAGTTTGTGTGTACTTTGTTTTCACCAAAGGGGATCACTATGCATTCCTCCACATTGAGCTTGAGAATATGATTCTGACACCACACATCTGTCTCATAGAGTCCCTTCTGGTGAATATTTGTGTCATCCGGGGATTCTGTTATGGCAAACACTTTACAGTTCCCAGCAAACTTAGTCAACCACAATCCTCCTGTGTTGGCATGTACATTTGAAAAGTCTATACCAAACAGGAGGGACCCCAGGACTGAACCCTGGGGGCCACCAGTTGTTACATGTGTAGAGTCTGACATGTAGCCAGCAACGCTTAATTTGTGGAATCTATCTGTGAGCCAGTTTGCAATCCATCTTGTGATGTATGGATTCATTCCCAGGTTGGTGAGTTCATCTATGATACCTGACTGGGGAATGGGGTCAAAGGCTGTAGTGAGGTAAAGGTAGGCTGTGTTTAGCTCATTTCAATCATCTGTAGCCTGGATAATGGTCTCAAAGAAATCCACCCAGTTCAGGAGGCGTGATCTGCATATGATGAAGCCAAACTGGGTGTGCTCAACTGTGTGAAGGTTCACAATCTCTTTATTGTTGACTTCCATTATGATTGGCTCCATTGCCTTAAAGAGCAGACTCATCAGGCTCATAGAGCATGAATGCCAAGGGGGGTTTGTGGCCCCACCCCTGTGGAGTGTGAAGAATGTTGCTGTGCAACATTCTATGGGTACATATCCAATACAGAGCATGTAGAGAGAGGTGTAGGTATCCTTGATGAATATGGATACATTCCCATCCTATGTCCTATGATCCAGGTCCTGATGCTGGAAGGTATGGAATGAGTAGTATCCTGGTAGTGCAGGTGTGATCTCTGGAGCCTTGAACTAGGTTTCTGTTATTGCACAGATATCAATATTCTCCATAATGAGAAGTACCTTGAGTGTGTGCATCTGGAGGCTGAGACCTCTGGCAATGAGTAGCATTTAGCTAACTTTGTGGTTATTTATGTTGGTTATGGGGTTTGGTTTGTCCTGAGTGACCAGTGTTCCAAACCTGAAGTCAATGCCTCATTGGTCCCATCTGACCATAAGCTAATTACCCTACATATCCACATTCTGGACCCACCCCCATTAAGGAAACCATGTTAAAAATGTCTCCAAAGCCAACTTCATGCTTCTTAAGACAGAAGTGCTGAACTTCAGGACACCCATGCAGATGGACAGTACTGTTACGACTACTGAATCCTTCACAATTGCACTTTATAAGCACTTACATGAGTGTATGCATCGTGCTATCCCAAACAGAACCAAGACGCTATCCTCCAAGAAAAGGAAGACAATCTGGTGGTCCCCTGCCATAAATAAATTGCACAACAGAAGGAAGAAACTGTTGCAAAAGAGGGTAAAATCCCATGAGTGGAGGAGCTCCCTGGTCAGCCTCAGGAAGAAGCTGTGATCCCTGATAAAATCCTCCAAAGCTAGTTACGAAAACAAAGTCAACAGTGATTCTAAAGACAACCACAAAGCGTTCTATAGCTATGTCAAGAATCTCAATGGCAACACTCAGATCTGCTCTGAGTTACAGCACAATGGCACTAAATATACAGACCCAACTGATGTTGCCAACAACCTGGCAGATAGGATCAGTGCTAACTTTACCCCCCTCTCACCCATGAAAGAGCACATCTCTATACTGGAAGAATGCAAAGTTGCTGTCATCATGGCTGCACAGGTAAAAAACATTCTCTCAAGCCAGGAACACAGCATCCATGGGACCAGATTACATCCCGGGCTGCGTTCTACACGAACTACAGAATGAACTGGCACCACACCTACATACCATGTTCAATCATAGCCTCACCTCAGGCTTTGTGCCTGCTGAATGGTGCACAGTGACGGTTATCCCACTACACAAGGGGGGAGCCACCACGGACCCCGGTAACTAGCGCCCCATTAGCCTGATGAGCCGTGTCTGCAAGGCCATGGAATGTATCATCATGGAACTTATAAACAAAGACATTGGTAATCTCCAAACTCTGGACCACAACCATTTTGGGTTTGTAAAAGGCAGATCATGTCTCCTAAACCTGATAGACTTCTTTGAAGCAGTCACCAAAGCTGTAGACAAGTGTAAGGTGGTTCACACAGCCTATCTAGATCTTGCCACGGCTTTCAACACCATCCCCCACTCTGGAATTATGGATAAACCTACTAAACTAGGTATAAATCCCTATGTCACAAGATGGGTTGCCAACTGGCTCACTGACACAACCCACACTGTGAAAGTAGCAGACTCCAAGTTCGACTTCGGACCAATGGCACGTGGAGTACCACAGGGTTCAGTCCTGGGTCCTGTCCTGTTTGGTATCTATTTCCCTGAAGTACAGGTTAACATGGAAGGTGTCTGGCTAATGACGTTCCCAGATGACTGCAAACTAGGAGCCATAACCGAGACTACTAATGATGTGGACATCCTACAAAAGGGCCTCACTGAGACAGATGCCTGGTGTCAAAGCCATGGCCTCAAGCTCAATGCCAAAAAGTGCATTGTCATCCCCTTTAGTAAAAACACTGTACCCATGAACTACAACATAGGTGGTAGTATACTTAACACCGAAAGTGTGATAAGATACATTGGGACACAGGTGGACAGTAGACTCTCCTTTGATAATCACATCGCCACAGTAGTCAGGAAATCCTTCTATGTGACACACCTCATCACAAAAGGTGTCTCATGCAGAATAAAAGAGGTCATTGTTCCCCTCTACTCATCACTCATTAGATCCAGTATAGCGTACAATGCCCCTTTTGCTATGTACCTCACAAGACATCTACAACAACTGGAAAGCCTGCAGAAATACCTCACAAAGAGGATTAGTGGCCTCAAATACATGCCATACACAGACCGTCTCAGAACACTACAGCTTTACTCTGTCGCATATCGCCTACTCAGAGGTGATCTCTGCCTAACTGCTGCAGATGATATACCTTGTCTCAGGACCCTCACTCAGTATTCCTGAGAACACTAGGAAATATAAAGGTCCTACCAAACACCATGATATGAGGAGATTTAAACTACCCAAACATTGACTGGGAGAATTACTCAAGTTCAAAGTCCTTTGCCCAATGCTTCCTAGAGTTTATAAACTCAAACAGCCTGGAACAGCTGGTCACCATGCCCACTAGAGGTGACAACATACTGGACCTGATCATCACCAACATGGGGGATCAGTGTTCCACACCAGAGGTAAACCCCTCGCTGATAATATCAGATCATGAAGTAATCACACTGTACATCCACATCCCGACCCCCCCCCCCAGTCAACAAAACCACTGTGAAAAACTTTTCAAAAGCAAACTTCACACTTCTCAAGACTGAAGTGGAAAGTTTCAAAGCCCCCTTGCTACAGGATAATGCTAGCCAATCTGCAGAATCCTTTACAAGTGCATTCTATGAGCATCTACAGAGATGCATGGATTGAGCCATCCCAATAAAAACCAAGACTCACTCCTCCATAAAGAAGAAACCAATCTGGTGGTCCTTGCCCATAAATAAGCTATACAACAGAAGGAGGAAGCTAACACATGATAGAGCAAAATTCCAAAAAGGAAAGGCATCACTGATCATTATTAGCAAGAAACTATGATCGCTCATAAAATAATCCAAGTCCAGTTTCTAAAGAAAATTTGTCAAGGAATCTAAAGATAACCACAAAGCCTTATTTAGCTATATCAAACATTTAGGTGGCAACTGTCAGATATGCTTTCAGCTACTGCAAAATGGCAAAAAAGGAACCAAACCCTCACCTACATTCACTGTTCAGACTCAACCTTACCACAGGCTATGTACCCAAAGAATGGCATACAGCAACAGTCATCCCTCTCCATAAAGGTGGTGCCACAACAGAACCTGGGAACTATCGCCCTATAAGCCTGACCAGCCTGGTCTGCAAAGCTATGGAGTGAATTATCATGGAACCCATAAACAGAGACATTGGGAACCTTCAGATACTGGACCCTACCCAATATGGCTTTGTTAAAGGCAGATTCTGCCTCCTAAACCTAGTTGACTTCTTTGAAACAGTTACCAAGGTCATAGATGAAGGGAAGGTAGTCCACACAGCCTACCTGGACCTCACTAAGGCCTTTGACACCATTCCCCACTCTGGCATCACGAGATGGGTGGCCAACTAGCTCACAGATAGAACACACATGGTCAGAGTTGCTAGTGCCATGTCCGACTCTAAACCAGTCACAAGTGGCATCCCACAGGTCTCGGTCCTGGGACCCCTCCTGTTCAGTATATACTTCTCTGAGGTACAGGCAAGCACGGGAGGACTATGGCTGACCAAGTTCCCAGATGACTGTAAACTGGGGGCCATAATCGACTCTCTGGCTGACACAGACATCCTCCAGAAGGGTCTTACAGAGACAGATACCTGGTGTCAAAACTATGGCCTCAAGCTGAATGGCAAAAATGCATAGTCATCCCCTTTGGAAAAAACAAAGTGCCCACAAATTACCACATATGTGGTAATCCACTAGGTACAGAAAATGTAATTAGGGACCTGGGGACCCAGGTAGATAGTAACCTCTCCTTTGATAATCACATTGGCAAAGTGGTTAGCTATTCCTTCTATGTAGCCCACCTAATCACAAAAGGGTTCACCTCTAGATCAAGAGAGGTCATTGTGTCCCTCTACTCATCACTCATTAGGCCCATAATAGAGTACAATACCCCATTTGGTATGTACCTTAATTGTTACATGCAATAGCTGGTAAGACCACAGAAGTACTTCATCAAGAAGATCATGGGCCTCAAAGAGATGCCCTATGCAGCTCGACTAGAGAAACTCCAGCTCTACTCAATTGCTTACTGCCTGCTCAGAGGTGATCTATGCCTGATGTATAAGGCCATGTCCAACCTGGAATTAATGGACATGCTCCACCTCAAGAAAAACAAATCTCTTAGAGCCACTCGCTCCAGTAAATTAAACCTCAGCAAAGCAATAAACAGGATGTGCTGGAGGGATAGATTCCTGTCCCAGAGACTTCCCTCACTCTGGCATAGAATCCCAGTTGATGTTAGGCAGAGCCCCTTGCAGACTCTCTTCAAGAGGAATCTTGATGAGTGGATGGGAAATTGTAAATTTACCCCTGGGATCACTTCAGTGGCCCTGCTAGACAGAGGCCCAGGAAACTAATTTAAAAGGGAGGCGAAAGCCAACACATTCTGGCTAGGCTTATAAATGCCCTTGGGCAGATAGCCTAGTACCTACCTATGAACCTATGAACCTACACACTCTAGGGACCTAAGCTTTGTCACCACAATAAACAGAACATGCCGGAGGGATAGATTCCTGTCCCACAGACTTCACATACTCCAGAATAAACTACCTATCTATGTCAAACAAAGCTTCTCATTAGCACTCTTCAAGGAAAATCTTGATTATTGGATGGGAAATAGGAAATTCACCCTGGGGATCACTTCTGTGTCTCTGCATGACAGTGGCACAGGAAAATAAATTTCTTGGGTGGCAAAAGACAGGGTACCTTTTTGGCTGGCCTTGTACAGGTCCCAGGGCCGATAGGCTAGTACCTGCCTTTGAACCTATGAACCTTTGAGCCTTGCCTAAAAAAGGTAATATGGGGTACAGTATGAGCCTTGGCCAGTATTCAGAAGCATAGGGGCGACAGGTGCAAACCATCTGTAGTGAAGCAACAAGGCTTGTCTATCATGTCATCACAGACAGACAGAGACTGGATCCACTTTGAACGGCACCAGAAGTTCAGCCAATTGTTGAAGTTTATCATCTTTCTGTTATATTGCAGTATCATGTAGGTGAAGGTAAGATGCTACTCAAGGTTTGACCCTGTGTGTGCCAGCATGTGGTGCATCAACCCATATATAATATGGTCATGGCCTATGCATACAATACATTCACAATACACCTAGTATGATAAGCCTGCTGAGGTTAGCAAATGTGAAAAAAACCTTTGTGCAAACTGTCAGCAAGTAATGTCTGTATTGCACCCTGTAACTCCATATTGCTTGCTGAAGTGTAAAGACGTACTTAGTTTGGATTAAGAACACCGCACTTGCCAACTGTGTGTGTGTGTGTGTGTGTGTGTGTGTGTGTGTGTGTGTGTGTGTGTGTGTGTGTGTGTGTCTCCCTGGGGAGGAGCAACCTTTTTGGAGACTACTCAAACACCTTAGAAGTGGTATACACATCTTTGTCAAGTCCAATGATGTCACCATCCTACAAATATACCTGTGGAAAGGTGAAATAACAGTAATGTGTATAGCATGTTGTGTAAATGTGTACTCCTGTCAAATCATAATGTGGTTAGGTAGGGGTTTGAATCCTGCACTTGCCAACTGTGGGTGTTTCCCTGGGAAGGAGGAACCTTTTTGGAGACTACTCAAACACCTTAGAAGTGGTATACTCATCTTTGTCAAGTCCAGTGATGTCACCATCCTACAAATATATCTGTGGAAAGTTGGAATTCCAGTAATGTGTATAGTGCATTGTGTAAATGCATACTGTTATAGTATCATACTGTAATTATGTAGGGGTTTGAATCCAGCACTTGCCAACTGTGTGTGTGTGTTTCCCTGAGGAGGAGCAACCTTTTTGGAGGCTACTCAAATACCTTAAAAGTGGTATCATTATCTTTGTCAAGTCTGATGATGTCACCATCCTACAAATATACCTGTGGAAAGGTGACGTTGCAGTAATGCGTATAGCGTGTTGTGTAAATGCATACTGCTGTAGTATCATAATGTAGTTAGGAAAGAGTTTTATTTTTGCACTTGCTGACTGTGGGTGTGTGCTCCAAGTATGTGACACCGTTGGCCAAGGTGGAGTGGGTTTTGATTTTTATAGTGTATGACATATCACAATGACAAGTGTATGTGCATTACACATGTAAGGTAGCTGTGGGGCAAATCCATATACATACATGTGACCTCAATTATTTCATAGGTGGGTACTCTGCTTTCTCCATGAACGCATGTGTTATCTTTGCCAGAGCATGCTGGCACTTTCCAGACCTTAGGTCACTTCTGTATGCTTGCGACAAGCTTAGCCACTGCAGTGATCCCTGGGCTATGGCTTCCATTTCACATCCACTCATCATGGTTTCTATTGAAGAGTGTGAGTGAGGGTTTATGCTTGAGGTATATTTGAAACCTGTTTCAAAGCAAGCAAAGTCTGGCAAAGATGACTAATCATTATAGGTGTGCAACAATCTCTGTGGATCTGCATGCAAACCCGTTATTGCTTATGTGCTGCACAGAGGGATTTCCAAAACCCTTTGGTAATGTGATTACCAAAGGAGAGATGACTTAACACATGGCTCTATGTATACATTAGTACCTGTTCCACATTTTGGGGGCTACTATCTATGTGGTACTCTGGGGATACTTTGTTTTCTAAAAGTGGATAACTATGCTTTCTTAGGCTTATAGCTTTACAGCATGAGTTTGACACCAGGTATCTATCTGTATGATACCCTTTTGGAGGATGTGTGTGTCATCTGGAGAATAAAGTATAGCCCACAGTATGCATTTTCATCAAACGTGAGCAGACATATCCCTACTGTGTTTGCTTGTACCTAAGAAAGCTATATGCCAAACAGAAGTGGTCCCAGGACTGAGTGCAGGTGAATACCACTTGTTACTGGCATAGAATAGTACATGGAGGCTGAAAATGTTACTGTGTGTCCTACATCTGTGCATCAGTTGTCAAGCCATCATCTAACAATCGGTTATGGACAGTCTAATGAGATTATGTCTAATACCAGTATGTGGGATGGGTATGATTTGCTGGTGAGCTATAGCTTGGCTGTGTTGACCTCCCCTCCCTCACCTATAGCCTTGTTGACTGGCTTGAAGTCTACTGGGTGTAGGAGCCATGATGTGGCCTTTAGAGAACCTAAGTGGGTATGGTGCAGTGTTTGCAGGTTCATAATGTCTCTGTTAATTAGTTCCATAATGCTGTGCTCCATAGCCTTCCAGATAACATTGGTCTGGCTTATAGGGTGAGAGTTTCCAGGACCTGTTGTGGTTCTACCCTTAATCAATTTATGTTAACATTTGCACTGGGTGTGACGAGGGTGGACAGGTTTAAGAATAAGTATATTAGAGGGTCAGGCCAGGTTTGAAGGTTAGCAGACCATGCCAGATAGGCAGGATTAAGTTGGTTTGTACATGTGCTGAGGAGGGATGCAAAGTATATTGTGAAACAGATGCTAAGGATGAAGCCGCCAGGTAACAGGAAAAGAGGAATGCCTAAGATGAGGTTTATGGCTGTGGTGAGAGAGGACATGCAGGTGGATGGTGTGACAGCGCAAAATGCAGAGGGCAGGAAGACATGGAAACAGATGATGTACTGTGGTGACCCCTAATGGGAGCATCCGAAAGGAGAAGAAGATGTTGCAGCTCAACCCTTGTGGACTGTGAACACCATTACCGTACGTCATTCCACATGTATGTAACCTGTATAGAGGCTCCATCTGTTCAGAGAGTTTAGGTGAGTGGTGACTTCGTATGTCATCTTGTGTATAACACAGCCGGGGACACTGTCCAGTACCATTGCCACTGTGGTGTGGTCCTTGTTAAAGAGATGTTTTAACTAGAGTGTCTGTGAATCATCAGGTATTACGTTCTGCAGGTCTGGAAATGTGGCCCTTGTATAGCGACAGGGTGGTGAAATCCGCATTCAAACTGTCTGACAAGGAATTGGTAATGTCAGTCAGATAAGTGTACTTTGTGACCATTTACATTAACTGTGACCCAATCTGAAATTTCCCCTGTAGATTATGAACAACAGTAAAGAAAGCTTTAGTGTTGTCTTTGGAATCATTGCCATTTTGTATTTTGAAGCTTGCCTTGTATGTTTATTGAGGGATTGAATTTTCCCAATGATACTGACCAGAGAGGTTATCCCTCCTTGGTATGTAACTCTTTTTTGGTATAGCATCACACCTTCTATTATATATTTAGTTGATGGCAGGGGTCCATGAGACTAATGCACTTTTACTGTATAAGTGAGAATTTCTTGTGTTTGTGATAGCACAGTCCATGCAACCCTGTAGGTGAACAGTGTGCATTAATACAGGATTATGCAGCTGGGACAGTGTTAACCTTAGTAATGCAAACCAATGACAGATAGTAACAACAGCATGACCCGCAGCACAGTGTCAACCCGTATCATACACACATATGCGTACTCAAGTTCAAAACGTGTGTAGTACAATGCATACTGGCCACCAATAGAAACTATGGAGTGTTAACACTGGCCAATATAGGGCATGTCACCCTGCCCATGTGTCCAATATGCATGTAGATGCAGAGAGTGCACCTCCACCATGTTCACAAATGTACACCTGCAAACCTGTGCTGCACACATCCCACTGTATAACATATGCTGACACAGCTACACACATCAGCCAAGTGGCACATGGGCAAACAAAACACAATTGGAATAAACACTGGTGGAAACAATACAACATTGCTAATTACAGCTTTAATGCATCATGCCTGCTCAGCTACACCTTCAAGGATATCATTACACTTTACTGCTGACAACATGCTACACATTCAACCATTGCTATACTTTATCAAAGTCACCCTGTGCATCAGCACCATGTTAGCCTGTTCCTGCATCAATGTTACAGATTACAGGAGGTGGCACAGGTTTCATCATATGCACAGGGTGTGTTGTTGGTTTTCCAGAGACCTACACTGAGCTGTAGAATCGACATGTGTGTGTGAGGGCCATGAGTACTGTTATGGGCCAATGCTGATGTAATGTGTGCGGGTATGTGTTTGCCCTAGGTTTATGTGTGTGTGTCTGCATGCACACAATTCCACCATGTGGCTGCCATATACGGGGATTTGTGGGAGAGGTACAGACTGTAACTGGCAGGCTTTACAGATCACCATCTCTGGCCATGGATACGGAACCTGTGCCTGGCAGGGGTGCTACAGACAGTATCAGGTACTAATCCAGACTGGGTACTATCCTCAGAGGTTGACATATGTCCACTGGATCCAGGCCCCTGCTGGGACTGGCCAGAGCCACGTGCACGTGGTCTTCTAGGACAGTCGATGGACAGCCCCCCCAACATTGCTGGGGCTGGTACTGGCACTATGAGTGCAGCTGTGACTTGCTGGACGTCCACTGCGACCTCCAGCTGCTGATGTTGCTGGCATACATCCACATTGACGTCTCAACCATCCTGCATTGTCCTGACACATGAACATGACATTGTGGAGGACATCCAATGTCTTACCCCAATGTCTATCAATGACCTCAGTGTAATTATGTATGGCACTTGCTAGGTCACGGATACTGTAATTTACAGAGTTGTTATGAGCCCTCTGTGCCCTTAGTCCCTGTCTGGTGTACCACTCCATTCATGCCAGTGCCTCCATGACAGCCTGGAACATGCGTGTGGTTGAAAGAGTTGTACGTCTGCCAGGGGCATGATGACAAACAGTGCTCTGAAGAGAACCCCTGGGCATCTGCCTATGTGGTACCGTTCCAGACATCTGCCTATGGCTGCTGTGTCCTGATACATGTGCCATAGATACCACACTGTCCTGGCCAGTGCCAACTGTACACTGTCCCTCAGCTAAGGACAATGGTGATGATGGATGTACAGGCAGTATGACTGTGTGCATGGATGGGGTGGAGACTTGTGTACTGTCAATTGGTGGCCCAACAACAGACCCTAACAAACCTGCCTGAGCCTCAACACACCTATCCTCATGATCACTGTCTGTCTCAGTGACATCAGGTTCCCTGCTGTACTGAACCAGCCCCACCTCAGCACCTGTGAGAGGAAAACAGGAAACACACTTTAAGACCTGAACATGATGTCAGACCACATGCACACATGCACACATGCGCACATGCACACATGCATACATGCATACATGCACAGGCACACAGGCACATGCACACATGCATATGCACACATGCGCACATGCACACATGCACATGCGCACATGCACTTGCACACATGCACATATGCACATGCACACATACACATGCACATGCACACATGCACACATGCAAATGAACACATGCAAATGCACACATGCACACGCACACATGCGCACATGCACACACGCACACACACACACACACACACACACACACACACACACACACACACACACACACACACACACAAAACACCAGCAATCTCAGAACATACACAATAGCAGGTGATGGTGGGGTACAGTATCACAAGCAAAACAGTCATATCACACATGTCAGCATGCAGGACATGTGTTGCTCAACAGCATGCAGTGCAGTTGTAGACAGTCCTTGTTACTAACAGTATACATGGCTTTGATGTATGTGTTTTGTTATTAGGTGATTGGCCTCCCCCTGGAACACAATGCATACATGGACACAACATTGCTGTGCAAGTATTCAAAACTCTGTAATGTACTGTGCACCATAACTCACAGGTCTACATACCATGGCTGGATGTGCATCTGTATGTCAGATAGGTATCCAATACTGATTACAGCCTCTGTGTCTTTAGCAAATAATTGTGGACACAGTTTTAGCACATGCATGATGAGTATTCACACAACATCATCAGTGCTGCATGTATAATTGATGGAATACCATTCGTCCACATACCCAATGTACAGTAGTTATGGTGAGTGTAGATCATATTGTGGACATGCCAGTGTCATCCATGACATGGCATGCTAAAACACAACTGCATATTTAAACATCACACATACCCAATGTGTGTCATATGACCTAGCCATTCAATAGCATCACAATACATATATGTGTCAGTTGTGCAAATGGTGATTGGTATGCATATTGTTTAGAGGTGCATATGTTTGCACGCACACAACATTGAGGTGTATAGCAATGAAAGCTATGTGTAGTACTGTGGTTACAATAACTGGATGGGGTATAGTACCATAGGCCATCATCATGAACCATCATGTGGTCACTCAAGGCTACAAATGTTTCCCAAACCAGCACTAATCATGCTGTACTGAACTGCACTACCTTGGCTACATTCACCATTTCACAACCAGTTGTTACATGGGTTTGTAAGGAGGCCAATAAGGAGCATTCTCTGACATGAATGTGTGGCGTGTTGCAGAGTGTTTAAATGCCCCATGATAGGCCTCTACCCCTCAGATATATTATGTGTAATGTGTGGATGAAATTTTGGATACTGGAGTGTGTCTTTACAGAGGGTTTGTGAATCCTTTATGTGTAGCATGTTAAAATGGTCTGTGTATGACATAGTTGTGTATGTTATGTGCATGTTGAGTATCAACTTTGCCTATCCAATGATCACTACAGTGTAGCCACATTTGTTTGAGATGATCTGGGTATTGCATGTGTTTAAGGCAGTTAATCACATTACTGAGATGTGCGTGGTCTTACACCAAACATGCACAGCATGCATTATGAGTAGGTGTGTTGCATGTGTACATGGCCTACACCTTAACTATGACATACACTTTTTATTTACAATAATAAATGTAGAAAAAACTCACCAGCATCTGTCCGCTGCCTTGATGTCACCCCAGAGGGACCTACATAGAGATGAGACAGTTTGTCAGTGGCTACAACTGTGGCATTGCTACTGTGTGTTTGCAGTCTTACAGTAGAACAACAGTTTACATTCATAGGGCTACAGATTATGTTCCAAATGATCAGTATTGCACAACATCAGGATCCACATCTTCTAACTACACACTCCACATCTCACATATGCATGATATATCAATACAGATAACAGTAGTTTACAGATATGCCATGTAACCTGCATGCTCCATGTGTGCTTGTTGGGTGGCTCCAACCTACATCATGGTGTATGTCTGCTACTGTTGTTGTTGGGCAGGTGCCACGAGGCTCAGGAGCAGCTCCTCCACTCTGGTGAGAGGGGGATGGATATTAACACCACCTCCTGTTGCAAGCTGTTGTCTCTGCACATCAGAAGCACACTGACAAACATGTCTGAGTAGATTACTGCAGCGGTGGCATACTTGCTCAAATGTCGGGTTATGTAGACCTACCTCATTTACCCTCCGGACAACATCTTGCCAAATTGCAGTACGCTCCTGCTGGTTCGGGCTGGTTCGTGAGAACATTAGTTAGTAATGATCTTATCTTCAGCACTACTATAGCTGGGATTTCTGTGATGTGCCATGATCCCTGGAAGACATAAAGAAAAAATATGTCTGAGCAAGTCATATGGCACATTTAACATTATACAGTACCGATATCACTGAACTGCCATATATAGCAACCTATTAGTTAACTGAGAGTGAAACACTTTAACTACCGCTTATCACTGCTCACCCCACAACTGCTTGAAAGTGCCTGGCTCACTCTATCTAATGAACCATGTTCTGCACAGCAACAAAATAAAATCACTATATAAGACTATACAAGAGTACCTGGCACACTGTATGCAACACAATGCACCACCTAGCCACAGCAGATAAACATCAAGCTGATGTGTAAAGAAATATGTCATCCATCACAATGAGTGTAAGGTCCAGTAAATGTATTACTATTATACCACACAACTTGTTAATGGCAAACCCGTGGCCAAAATATGTGCACAACTGGGAATATAGGTCACATACTGCTGTAGTCCATTATAAATGTTGCTAGATATGCAGTTATATGTTTTACCACACATATGACAGAGGACATGTTACAGACATACCCACACATACATCAGACATAATTACAGGACCCAAAGGTATGGCAACCCAGAAAAGCTTTATGTGTGTACTATACAGTACTGTGTGTCAGTACTTACAAAACCTTAATCTTGAGGAATGTAATCTGTGATGAATACAGGGACCACATAAAACAGTGGATGCAAGCAATGTGGACATACACCATACTTTGCTGTACAGGCCCAGAGCTTCAAGTAGTACTACAGTACACACAGGATTTGGATTCAACATCAGTACCAATCAATAATCATAGATGTAGTGCTTTAGCCTCCAATGACACACCCCGGTTAAAACCAAGGGACTTAATCACACTGTATGCCATAGCACTTTTTCTGCCTAGCAACAGAATACACAGCTTTTGCTGGGATCAAAGCAAGGACCCATAATACCATGACATAAACAGTTTCCCACTAAGCTATCCCACAAATACATATATTTGACGTATTCACAAACACATTGACCATCACAGTCAGTCAGCAGTATAGAGAATCTATTGCAACAAGTAGACGTAGGTGTGTATGAGTATATATGACTCTCTCTCTCTCTCTCTATATATATATATATATATATATATATATATATATATATGTGTGTGTGTGTGTGTGTGTGTATACATATAAACATCCATTGGTGTACATATACATATATGTGTAGGTACATATACATTACAACTTTCATAGTGGGAATATCAATGATACAAAGGATGTGAGGTGTACAGTAATGTAATAATATCGCACAGTCTTGTGATAAATGCATTGAAAGTGTTCACAGACCAGGTAGCTTTAGCAGGTCTCACTGGCTTCAACATTGCAAACTGAACAAACCACCCACACTGTTTAATCACCACATGTCATATACAGCACTGTATGCTGTCTTGTTTGTCACACACTAAAACCTACATACAAATATGCACATACTAACCTTCACCAACATATATATCTCCACCCTTCACAAACAGTTGCAATATGTCCCCTGCTCTATGCACATATACAGATGTGAATATATATGACACATATATATTTCTCCGTATGTGTGTGGCATACACACACAAGGTCCACACTGTTGTAAGTTCCTGGACCTCACAGCTGAACTGCTGGGCCTTGCTGCAACACAAACAGGTGTCACATATGAACACACACTAACATTAGAGGGGGTATATATAGCTACAAATGCTAGATAAGCATACTAGACTGCTACAGCAGTTGACAATGCTAAGCTACACTTTAATATGACTATCATGCCTGTGTTGCTCTGTCACACCCATGTTTATATAATGGCAGCACTAGTCCCCCCAACAGCCATTGGCCACACTACTGTACAGAACACAGATAACATGGATCAGATTTTTGACATTTAATGCTGAGCTACACATTTCACAGGTATGTCCCACTGCCCACAGGTACACACTGTATTGTCCATAGCAGTAGTTAAGCAGGACATCTGTGCATAGATAAGTACTGCTGCCACATAAGAATGGTTCACATTATGTAGACTACTCTTCAAAACCATCTACTACATGCCATTAAATACATATATGTGTCACATACCTTTCCTTTGTATGATTTAGTATTATTTCTTTTTCTTTTTCTCTGTCTCTCTCTCTGTCAGTCTCTGCAATAGAGTGATTGAGTTTGTTGGCAGCGATTGCAGCCTGCTTTTGTAGGTATTTGCACATGAGCATGTGATGGCCTCTGCACCAATTAGTGGCCACCATTTGCTAATTGCATGCAGCCTGCTGTGTAGTAATTGCAATAATCACTGTCATAGCAACCCAGTACTATAAATTGCTAACTCAGGTAGGCATGGCCCTTTCAGCTTTCAAAGATGGAGATCATCCTTGTTTGCTGTGGACATCATTGTTTAAGACAGATGGTTGGTATAGTTCTTATATCAGAAGCCAGGAGTGTAGCCAATGATTTACATTTTGTACTCAGACCTAAATGTTGCTGCTTCCAGTACACACTTGTCAGTGTAGAATTGTACTCACCCCTCAAAATGCTAACCCAAGATACATGGGAGGATGTACTGTCCTTTCAAATTTTCCAATTAACTGCCATACAAAGCTAGTTATTGAAATGTATTCCTTTGGCACAAGAATTGTTTGTGAACTGCTATACTGTGAATATTCATTTACTCAGTTCTAAACAGTTTGTGCTTATTTAGTGTTGACATTAGCACAAGCTGCTCAGAAAAACTGGACACATTTCAGTACTGTGAGTATGCTTACCTACATCCTTGGTAGACCCTGCACACACAGGTATATTCTACATTTGGGTAGGGGTGCAGAAGTACAGAGAGCGTACGTATTATTGTGTGAATTTTATCTTGCTGGACTTACAGGGTTGCTGTGTACATGTTAGTTTATCAAGGCAAGTAGTCTGTTTGCGTAACTCACAACTGTGGACCTATCCACATGGTAGCCAGAGAATAGCCTGTTATTTTTTGTCTGTGCACCACACAGGTCTTTTCAGCACTAGAGTAATGGCATTGTTACAGTTGGTTGCTACCAGTACATGGCTACATCCTTTTGTATTTCAGTGTTGTATTCCTACATAAGGGTATGCTTCTGGAACTCCTTCCAAAGCTATTTGCACAGTGTGTAACAGCAAAAAGGCTGCTATGCCTTTGTGTTTCTGCCTCTGCCAGACCTCTCAAGCACTCAGGTACATATTTGAACAAACTCAGGGAAAAGTAGAAAAGAAGTCAGGGACACCTTTAAAATATTAGTGCCATTAAGTTGAAATTTTGAGAGAACCAGTGCATATGGATTAATACACCTTTTCTGAAGTAAAAGAAGAGTCTAACGCTTAATTATTGTCATTACTCATTATGTGTAATTCACCACATTTCTGGCCAAAGTCAGTAGTTTTCAGACAGATTCAGAGGGACAGAGCTAAATTTTGTTTCAAAATCAGGGACATCCCTGAAAATTAGGGACAGTTGGGAGGTATGGCCTCTGCCCTAAACAGATATGCCAGTGTTTGGCCTGCTGTGATACTGTGTGAGGGTTGTAAAGTGATGGTGTAACATTATTTCCTACTAGAATGGCTGCTTCTCTTATCACAGTCATGTAATGTAATCCCACAACAACTGTTGGTAAAGATCCACAGAACAAGTTGTGTGGTATAGCTATCCTATTTTTCCTTTACATTCACTCATTCTGATGCATGATATATTTATTTCAGCACCAACTCATTGTACATCTACTGTGGCTTAGTGGTACTTCATGCAGTGTAGTGTGTACAAGGTCCTGGGTTCGAGACTGACAGAGTTGTTTTATTTTGCTGCTGAGCAGAACAAGGGCCCTCACATATAGAGTGACTAAGGCACTTTTAAGCAGCTGTAAGTGGGTTTGTGCAGGTTTTCGTGATGCTAAGCAATGCTTATCTAAGCACAAACAAGCACACACTCATGCAAACCCACTAACTACTGCTTAATAGTGCTTACTCACGCTAACCCCCACGCTCATTTCTTTGAAAGAAAAGAAAAATGGGGAGATAGGAAAGTGGTGAAAAAGGGGCACAAAGAGGGAAAGACAGTAGGGAAAATAGACCGGGATGTGCAGGACAGGTGTGGGGAAGGTCCATAGCTGCCCATTTCCTTAACAGCAACAGCTGTGCATATGGAATAAATTTGGAGGTAAATATGAAACCTTCAACCCCTGAGACAGGGGTGAGGACAACAAAGTATGTTGTAATGCCAATTAAATTACATTTTATGTGTCCAGGGGACATGTGCAAAATGGGCAGCTATGTATGGGGCGTAATTTTTTTTTGGGAGCAGATTGCCCTTTTTTCAGGCGAGAGTGGAATGTGGGGTAGGGGAAGTAGGTATATTTGGCGAGATAGGTTGGGGAGGTAAACAGACAAGACAAACAAGACACATACAGGGGCAGAATATGACACATGTGGTGGGTGAACACCATTGACGGGGAGGGATGTTTGGAAATTGCAAGCCCATGAGCCCACAGATGGCAACAATGGAACTGAGATACCCACCCATGGGCAGTCACCACTGCACCTTCACAGCCCAGAGGGTGGCTGTGCTGGGGGCTGTGTAGGAGGGGCAGGCTGACCCGGGAGTTGCACCACTCATGCCTCAAGCTGGCGTAGAGGTTCTGCAATAGAATGCTCAATCTCTCTATGCACCACAGCCCGGACCGTTCAAAGGGTGATAGGTGGCCCTCCTCCACCCACGCTTGCATGGGGGGGTAGAGTCCCATCCCCTGCAGCGCTTCCATCTGAAGGTGGCACAGGGCCAACGGAGGAGGAGGTCCCAGGCAGGGCACCAGACCTGCTGGTGCCGGGTGCCATGGCCAGCTGAGGTGGGACAGGTGGGTCCGCTGGGACCGGCCTTCCCATACGAGCTATGTTTTGGAGAATTTAATAAACATATGGGTTAGTAACAGTCAACAGCATTTCCAGTTAGTTATAACAGCATGCAGAAGTATTCCCATTAACCCAACACACCAGAGTTTCAACAGTTGAAAAGCAAGCATAGCACATGCATATATAGAACAATAGTGGACATTACAACAGCATGCAGATTTAATTGATGGCAACAGGCCACCAATATTGTGGTATTTGAACAGGGCACATGCATAGAAATTAATGCAAATATTTATAAACCAATAGGACATATGTCCCAATAAATGCTTTGAGATTAGACATACCCACTGAGGTGTGGAATTGCATTTTTATGCACATACAGTAGGGTGGAAAAGATAGCTCAATTAACAACTTATATATCCTTCTAGTTTACACTACATTCCTATTAACTGCAGTTATATGTCCCTTACATGTATTATTACACTACCCAATGTTCTTCTATTGTGCAATTGGATTTTGATAGATCATTATATACATGAGCTGTATCTGACATACAAACTGTCCAGGATGCAGATGCTACTGCTACATATTTTGAGAGTTGCTCACACACAGTACTGCTGAGATGGTACACTGACAGCTCTACTTTCATATAATTATCTAGATATGTTCAGGTGAAATTATCAGTTATATGTTAACAGCTCCCTACATTTCTGGCAGCACACTGACATGTCTGGGGAACACAATACCAAGCTACTCATGTGCCAGATTAACCTGTACATGCCGGGCATGAATCAACAGTTAAGGGCTGTAAATATGCATAAAAGCTACTGGCACTCCCTTCATCCACTTTATATGGGCCTACCCAAGTGTGGGTTAACTAACACTGCTTAATACAACAGTATTATTTCTAAAATGCAACAGTACAACAACATATCAAAGAAAATCACACAGACACACTCCAGGAATTATACCTTTATTAAAGATTTATTATACCTTTATTATTGGGTTAAAATACTTTTTTGAAGGCTCTCTCATTTATTTTATATAACAGTACATGCAGAATAATTATTAAAGAATTATTATACCTTTATTTATTGGGTTAAAACACTTTTTTGAAGGCTCTCTCATTTATTTTATATAACAGTATATGCAGAATAATTACTAACCTGCCTGGTGATGCAGACTTTGCAGCCTATCTTCATGGGCTTGCTGATTCATAGCCCGGACACCTGCAGCTGTGAAGTAAATGCAGTGATAATGAGACATACCTATCCATAGTATAGACAAGAATAGCAATTCTTAAATACTTAATACAGTGGCTACTTACTCAGTACTGGGGCATTTGCCATCCCATGGGCCTCCTGGATCCACTGGTCTAGTTGATCCTCCTTACGTCGCTTCAGGTCAGAGTAATGATGCCTGACCTGATCACCAGTCCGAGGAACGCCAGTGGCGCTGGTGAGATCACGAGCTAGACAGTTCCAGGCCTCTGTTTTGTATTGGGTGCGCTGGTACTGGCCCCGCAGGAGTCTTTCCTTATGATTGTGGACAAGGAGCCAAACCATTACTTTGGACTCCTCAATGCCCCAACGTTGCGCTCGAAATCAAGTGCCTTCTCCAACACTGGCCATGCTGACTGCAGAAGGTAGCTATAACCAGTTATGGCAAGTATTCCCACCTGTGGAGCTTAAATATGCCTCATTTCCCGCACTTATTTGTGATTGGCCAGTTTTGAAAAAACTCAGCTGTAGGCACACCTGCTTAGCTGATGTTAGCAATGTTTAATATTCCTTTGATATATATGTGTCTGTTGAAAGTGCATGGTTTTGAAATGCTATCATGGCTTAGTGGTTATGTACTGTGACTATAATGCACAGTATCCCGAGTTCGAGCCCTGTCACTGTTTTTTATTTTCCTACTGGCCAGACCTGAATGGTTAAGGTACAGTAAAGGAGGTGTGGCCATGTTTAGCCGACATTGCTCAACTTTGCCCGACTTGTTTCAGCATTGCTCGATGTTGCCTGACATTGCCTGACATTGCTCGATGTTGCCCGACGTTGTGCTGGTTAACGCGGTGCGCAGCTACATGAAAACATGTTCTGTTTGCACTAGTTTGCATGCTGCACAGCTGCACGCAAAGACATTGTGCTAGTTAACGCAGTGCTCAGCTATGAGCAATTAAATATAAATATGCTCAATACTGGTAAAATATGCTTAGCAGTGCTTTACATTGCTTAAAGTAAGTTACTCCTGCATCAGTATTCATAACCATTTCACCTTCCTTCATATATATATATATATATATATATATATATATATATATATATATATATATATATATATATATATATATATATATATATATATATAAAATTTGTTCACTACTACATATAACATTTCAATGCTTTTTACAAAACTTTAAATAATACATGTCAGGAAATATTTTTGTATACAGATTTCCAACAGAAAATGAAAAGTGTAGTGGTGGGACTCAAACCGGGAATGCCTCTTCTTTGTGCGAAGGCTCTAACCACTATGCTATCGCTATTTCGCTTAGCTTGCATATATTTTTCTTATTATCCTCTTCGGTGTCTAAACTGCTAACTGTAGTTAAGCAATGGGCAAACCCACGCAAACAGGCACAAATACGGGCAGCTATAGCGGAAATGAAAAAAAAAATTTCCTTTTACTTTTTATATTTGTACGGGGTGTACTATATGGGGGAGTTTAGTGTTAGAATGTACACATGTGAGCGGACTCACTCATGTAACTAGACATTTCCCGAGTTTCAAATTTGCAGGGGCGTGGATTTTTGGACTGATCGGCAGTCCAACACGCCCCCTACACTCATCCACGCTCTGTTAGTTTTAGAGTTGAGCCAGCGCACCCTCGTTAATATGCATGACATGCTGCCATCTTACTCTTAGACTGGCTCTTCCATCTAAGACTAATTTAGTCTTACACGGAAGATTAGTGAATCCTGGAGACTATATATATTACTTATGTTTCAGTTAGTTAAATGTGATCTGATGAAGCAATTCTATTGTGAAAGCGCTTATTATCTTATTAAATATTTTTCCACGTTTTACATACTGGTTTTAGTATTTGTTTTTCCTCAGCTGTGTTTCTGCTCTAGTACAATACAGATACATTTCTTTCATTATTTATTATTAAATATATTTAAACTTTTCATTGTGGCTGGTCCTTTAGAGAATATTTTAACCTTTGAGTCTACTCATATCTATTCGGTGACTGTGGACACTCCTGACAGACTTATTGCATTGGCCAAACACTATAATTTTTATTAATATTAATTGCACACAGTATAATTGGGTACCCTTGTAAGATCCTTAGAGTAACTGGCTTTGGAGTGTCTGGTGGCAATTTATCTACCATATAGTCCAGGAAGAAGGGGAAATAGCTAGTAAATCTGTGGCAGCCTTTCCCAGGAGTGTGTGTGTGTGTGTGTGTGTGTGTGTGTGTGTGTGTGTGTGTGTGTGTGTGTGTGTGTGTGTGAAAATCAAATTTCATAGTGTGTGTGTGTCAGTTGCATGGAGCAGGGACACAAAGCACTGGTTTCACAGAGAGAGAGAGAGAGAGAGAGAGAGAGAGAGAGAGAGTGGCGGAGGACTTGGCTTGGACTCAACTCTATTGCTGTGCCATTTGAGAGTCTTATTGGGGATTTGGAGTGAGGGAAAACCAGCATCTGGACTGAGTGTGTTCCCTGTGTGCTCTTCATGGAAATTGTGTTTAATGCTTGATGCAGAGAGCTACATCTGAAATTACTGGGTGAATCCATTTTTGTTCCTCTCCAGTGTTAGAGGTGAGGATTCATGCTCCATGATTACTGACCCAGAGTGGGGACATCACATTCTCCATAACTACATAATTAATATTTTTCCTTCTTTATCCTTCATTTTGTTGCCTATTTTTATATATTCCTTATTTTCCTTTATCTCTATACCTATTGTTAAGTGGTCCAAAAAAACTGTATCGCTTAATTCTCCTTTCATTATGCTTAATCGTTCCGATATTATACAATCTATTTTAGTTCTATAGGTACACCTTCTATAAGTCTATGAAGTTCTGTCCTAGTGTATTAATTTACCACATTTCATAAATTCTAATAGTTTTCTTACATTATTACCTTTATTTTTATGTTTACCTCTTAAGTCACAATTAAAAGTTCCCGTCAGTGTAATATAATATTCAGATTTACCACTACATAATCTAAAATTTGATGTAGCAAACTTTCTTTTTTTCTTTGCAAGCAACATAAGCATACTATGCTAGAATTCTGTTTACATGTTCTTCCCATTTTAATTCCATGATAGTTAATCTTCCCATTCTTATTAAAGTTATATCTAATATTTTACTTTAGTTCTACAAAGAATTCATATTCCAGAACACCTAGAGTTTACCAAATTCTGAATTATCCTCCCATAACTTTGTTTCTAATCTTTGTTCATTTGATAAGAATCATATATCTTCTAGTACAATTAAATCTATATCACATTTATTACACCATTCCAAAACCTCTATCCTTCTTACTATATTTTTAATGCTGTTTACATTCACTGAAAGTATCCTAAAGTTATTACTTTCCCTTTTCTTTAACTTTCTAGAGATTATAATTATATTTTACTTCTCATCCATTTCCTTTCTTTTTTCTTTTATGCATATTCCTTTAAATGTTCTTTTTCTATCTTTTACCCTTTTACCAAAGTATTCTTTTTCCTTTTACTACTTCCCAGTTTATCTCTTCTTTAACACTTATTTCAGAACCTTCCTCCATTCCTTCTTTCTTATCTTTTTTATTTTCTTTCTCTAACCACTCTTCTACTTCTATTACTTCTATCATTTCTTCTCTTTCTTCTTTTTCTTATTTTTGTCTTCATTTTCATTATTTTCAGTCTTACAATCTACCCATAAATGCCAAATTTTCTTACATTTTTAACAT
Organism: Protopterus annectens; assembly: GCF_019279795.1. NCBI lineage: Eukaryota > Metazoa > Chordata > Ceratodontiformes > Protopteridae > Protopterus > Protopterus annectens. The sequence goes on from NC_056747.1 coordinate 970,797,265, forward strand.
TTCTGTTCACATTTTTTCACGTCATGACCTAGTTCCTCACAAATGTAACATTTCTTTGTATCACATTTATTTATCAAATGTCCTTCTTTTCCACAAAAAGAAACATTTTGCGTTGTCCCCAATACTTTACAATACATTATTTCCTTCAACATTTATCATATTTTGAATATGTATCATGTTATCCTTTTCTATTTTTAACACAATACTACATTCCCATCCACCCATCCATCCATAAAACCCTTTTCATTAAAAAAGATAGCTGGGTGCACAAGACCCAGAATAAAAAAGTGCCCAATTCTGGTAGGTGCACTGGTGCCAGGACTGGAAAAAATTACAGTGTAGAATCCTCAAAATATGGAAACATTCCTACAATGGGGCCAGGCCCAGGGGGAGGATGGCCCCCTTGTTGTAGAAAGAAGTAGCAGTCCACAAAAATCACAAAAATTGATAGGCCTAAGAAGAGTCATAAAAATAGAGTGGACTTTTGAGGATAAGAAAGAAATTATGTATTGTTACTATTATGCAAAAAGCCCAGAATTTTCAGATGCATAATATACAAAAAGGTTAAGAGAGAAATTAGAGGAAAGAAAAATATTTCCACAAGAAAAACTGTCAGAAGCATCTGAAGCTTCAAATAAAAAATTGTGTTCACTAATACAACAGATTTGTGAAAAACATTATGTAGACCAAGAAACTTTGATCAGTTTGGAAAAAGAATCATCTGAGGATGTGTGGAAATATAAACAACAAAACCTAGAGATTTTTGAAAAGTATAAAAAAGAAATATGGACATGGGCAAGAAAAAGAGATTTGATATGGCGCAATACTTATGCAAAGCTTAATCAATACAAAAAAGGCACCCCCAAAGATATTCAAAGAGTAATACAGACAAAGGCATCCAGATATGGAAAATTTCACAATAAAAAAATAATATCACAATGAGGGAATATAGTAATGGAGATTAGTAAAGTAGAAGTTAAAAAATAGAAGTTGAAGTTATGGAATGCCTGCAAAGTGAAGGATTTGGTGTAGAAGGTCTAACGCAGGTTATATCACAGCATGATGGAACGAAGTCCCCAAAGTAAGGAGAAACAGGAAGATCAGGAGACATCTGAAGAAGAAATATGGACATGGGAAAGAAAAAGAGATTTATTATGATGTAATATTTATGCAAAGGAGAAAGCAAAACTAACCAATACAAAAAGATCAGCACCAAAGATATTTGAAGAGAAATACAGGTAAAGAAATCTGGATATGGAAAACTTTACAACACAAAAAATAAGAAGAAAAAGTATGAGTTTTGTTTTATTGGGGTTAAGGAGCAATTGGGAGTTGTTTAACCAGAGTTCAGTAGATAAAAAAATTGCCTGGGTCATGAGCTGCAGGTCGGTTAGGTTATTTGATGAGCAAATAATAGTCGAATCATCAGCATGTTGGATTAATTTGGATTTCTTAGCAGATAAATGAAGGTAATTTATAAAGATGTTGAACAGAAGGGCCCCAAGGATGGGTCCTTGGGGAGCCCCTGTGATATTTGGCAGGAAGGGAGAAAGAGAGACTTGCCACTTAGCTGGCTGTTGTCTGTCCGTGAGATAATTTTTGAATCATGCAGGGGAGGATGATTTGAGAGTAAGAGAGGAAAGCTTGTATAATAACTTAGTGTGTGAGACTGTATCAAATGCCATAGAGAGGTCTAAAAACAGTGCAGAGACAAGTTGACTAGAGTCTTTAGCATAATTTATGGTATCCATGAAAGATAAGAGAGTGGGTGATGTGCTGTGATGTGGTCTGAAGCCATGCTGTGTTAAAGACAGTAGTGTGTTATGGACAAGATAATTAATGAGTTGTATATGGTGTGATGCCCCTGCACTGACCCAGTAATCAAGGAGCCTCAATCCTCACCACTAGCACCAGTGAGGGATGCACAAATTAGGAGGATGACAAGTATACACACAGTGAAGTGCAATTTCCCTTAAAAGCACACAGAGATCACTGTCAGTCTGGGACTGGTTTCTGCCTCTTTCTCCATATCCCCAATAAGACTCCCCACTGGAACAGCTATAGAGTTATGATCTCAGCCAAGTGGTCAAACCAAAACCTCCAACACCCTCTCTGTCCAACCAGTGCTTCATGTCCCTGCCAAAGTAGCACACACACACACACACACACACACACACACACACACACACACACACACACACACAAAAACACACACATTTTAGGATATGATTTATATACAAACACACAGACACTCCTGTGGAAGGCTGGCACTGGTTTACTAGCTATGCCCCCTTCTGCCCAGACTATAAGGTAGCTATCACTGTCACCAACCACTACTTATCAGCTACTCTAAGGCCCTTACAAAGGGTGTCCAATCCTACTGTGTAATGTTACTATTATCCAAATGGTAAGTGTGGCCAAGAACAAGGCTACTGGAGTGGCCTATACAGTGTCACCAGATACATATGCAAATAATCTAAGAGCTTAAATATCTCTAAACAAACCAGCCACAATTAAAAGGTTTAAATATATTTAATAATAAATAGTAAAAGAAAAAGACAATACTCAAACAACACAGTAACTATAGAGTTCAGAATCACAGGAAATATTTTATAACAACATTGCAGGACAGTCTGAAATAAATACAGAAAACATCTAAACTAATCTTTACTATATTCCTGTCTATATCTAAAATATACTATGCCCTAAATAACCTTTTAGTTATTTTTTTATTTTAAATAAATAATATTTAAAAAATGTATTTATTTATTTAAATAAATAAATAAAATATTCCTATCTATATTTAAAATAACTTACTTACAGAGCAAGGCAAATGCAGATGAGAAGATGTTTCCAGGTCCAAGACAAGATACAAAATGTCCAGTCTTTCTCTGAGAGAGTTCTTACGTTAATAATCAACACTACTGCTGGGTTAGCTCAGATGACATCACTCTGTGTCACCTGACTTCAGTTCCCAGGCTCAACAGATCCTTAGAATTTAAGACCTCTATGTCAAAAATACATATTTCTCAGAAGTGTGCAGCTGCTTGGAAGTCATGGAGCAATAAAATACTTTTACATTTGAAACCTAGTAACTATATCTGTTTCAAGACAATATGAAAACCTATAGCTCTATACATTGTGTCTGTGCTGAGCTGAAACTGAGAGATAACAGAATCGTAAAACAATTTCCACTTATTTTTTTTAAGTTTTGCAAGTTAACTGTGTATGTTCCAGCTTCTACTATTAAAACATACATTTGCACAGGTATATCGTTTATATACATTTCTGTGTTTTTCCAGTAGAGTACACTGTGGTTACATTCTTGAAGCTCAGTACATATCATACAGTTCTCTTACATTTGTAGGACGAGCATATGAATTGTATTACTATTCACAAATGACATATAATTATTTACAAAATTCCAGATAGCTGGGTTGGCAGTGTCACATTTCTATATAAATCATTTTAATATTCAAGTGACATATAATTATTTACAAAACTCCAGATAGCTGGACTGGCAGTATTTCCCTGGTGTCACATGTAGATACATATTTTCAAGTATTTTAGATAAAGGTCATAGGATAGCAATGGGGCAGTAGTTAGATAGATACATATGTTCAAGTATTTTAGATAAAGGTCATAGGATAGCAATGGGGCAGTAGTTAGATAGATCAGAGGAGTAGGATAATGTATGACTTTTTCCAGATGTTTGGGACGCATGATTCAGAGATTGATCTCTTGATAAGAACACTTACTGGGTAAGCTATGTGCTCAGTGGCAAGCTTGAGGTATTCTGCAGGGAAGTTATCTGCAGAGGTTGAACTGAGTTTGAGTTTTAGTAGAAGTTTCTTTATGAAGTTGGTGGAGACTGGGTGGAGTGTAAAGGTTAAAGTAGTAGCAGTGGAACATGGAGTGATGACAGTGTTTATTATACTCATTACAAAAGTATTTGGAGTAGGCTGGGCAGCAAAGTGGTGCAACGTTTAGTGCTGTCACCTCACAGAAAGAGGTTCTATTCTCAGCTGGGGTGCCTTCTATGTGGAGTCTGCATGTTCTCCCAGTATTCGCGTGGGTTTTCTCCAGGTACTGCAGTTTCCTCCCACATTCACAAGATATGCTGCAGGTGGAATGGACATTCTAAATTGGCCCTAGGTGTGAGTGTGTGAGTGTGTGTGTGTGTGTGTGTGTGTGTGTGTGTGTGTGTGTGTGTGTGTGTGCTTCTGTGTATGTGTGTGTGTGTGTGTGTGTGTGTGTGTGTGTGTGTGTGTGTCTTCTGTGGAAGGTTGGGCATCGGCCTGGCAACTCAATACTGTAAAACTCTACTGCTATTTGTTCTGTGGACCAATGATCCTTCGTGGTGACCACTTATGGGAGCAGCCTAAAGGAGAAGAAGAAGTAGTATTTGGAGCAGGAAACTGATTAAAAGTAAGTAGATCATGGGTATTGTTTGACATGGGTCTATATCAGAACAATGAAAGCGCATATGTACGTCTACATAAAAGTCAACACATAATATGCAAAACCTGTAAATAGTGAATGGCCACATAATCAATTTTTTTCCTAGTGAAAAAATTCACATGGCAGTTCAGAAAAAATAAAAATTAAAAACCATTATCAGCAATGTGCCCCCCCCCCCCAACTAAATATACCAACTCCAAGATCACACTCTAGCAAAGGAAAGGGCAACTTCATGTAATTGGCCAACTACCTCCTTGCCCTGTGACATATTCATCGAATCGCTTAAATGCGGTTCGATGAATATGTGTCGCTCTTTACGTGTTCACTCAAAAGCAGTTTCGTGCTTCTACTATAGACCTGTTTGACACAAAGTTGGAGATGCTGTTGATGAAGTGAGAGTTAAAGAGCATGACAATTTCACTAGGGGATTTATCAAGATAAGGGCAAGGATTTTGTTTTGTGCCTGGTTTGAGAAGTGAGCTGACTGATGACCAGAATTTATTGGGTTTATGAGAGGTGGTAGTTTGTCTGTTAGTTTAGAATTTCTTGTCAGTGATAATGAGATTTTTGAGTTTGTTTCGGAGATGTTTGTAATATAGTAGTTTGTCAGGGGTTTTGAATTTTTGCCATTCATTCCATGCTTTGTTTCTTAGTAACATTAATTGTTTGGTGGCACATGATAGCCATGGGTTACGATTGGTTTTGATTCTTTTAGTCCTAGTGGGAACTAAGCTATTCAGAATGGTTAAGAAGTTGGTATTAAAGTGATTGACAGCTTCATCAAGAGGAAGAGTTTTTAGGGTCAACCAAATTAGTGGATTTTAATATATTCAGAAAGGTCTATGCACTGAAGTTTGCTATTTTATGGATAGGCATATATAAATGTGTACTGGGCATATGTTTTGATATTCTAGTGGTATAGGGTTGCAGGTGATCACTAAGAGTGTTAGTAAAGGGTACCTGTTTGTGTATACTTACATGGATTAGCTACTAGAATCCATTCTAAGGTTGATCCTTGCGTGATGTTTTATCATAACTTGTAGGGGATGCTACTAGTTGAGAGAAGTTGTAATAATTTAAGGAGGCAGTGGGAGAGGAAGATATAAGAGATAGCCAGTTTCATGTTAACATCACCAAGAATAATTGTTTCGTAAGAGATATTTGCAGAAATCTAAGATAGGATGTTTTCAAGTGTAGGGGTGTTTTGAGATGGGAGGATATAAATGACTGCTCTACATAGGTTCATTGAATTGTTTATTTTAGGACAGTTATGAGTAGTTCAGCACTATCGAATTTAGGGATGTGGCCAAAGTAATTAGTAATAGTGAAGAGACTATTGTAAAATAAGGCACTTCCACCTGCTTGTTATGTAATCTGTCTAGTCTGATTAAATTATATGTTGGGGGGGTATTTTGACATCTTCTATGTTAGATTTAAGACAGGTTTCTGTGGCAGCTAGGAAGTCAAGTGTATATAATACAACCCAAGCATGGAAGTATGAGATTTTGTTGCAAATGCTTCGAAAAGTGAGGGTAATGAATTTCAGATTTTTGTTATGTGATGAGCTTGTAGGGTTAGGGGGAATGTAAGGGGTAGAGGTTGGGCCAGGATTGAGTTGAACATCACCAGAGAGGGAGATGAATGAAATGTAGGCAGACAATCATTTGAGTATAAAAGGGGATTTAAATATATAGTAATGAGGCTTAGTGACTTTGGAATTATATTGTGAAAGTTTTATTTTTGGATAGGGTAATATATAAGTTTTAAGTAGATTAGGTGATATATTAGAGAAACTGTCTTGTGAGGAATGGCTGTGGATGATGTTATGGAAGTAATGTGGGAATTGATATTGGATGTATGGTAGCTTGTTTGTAGAAATAGGAAAATAAAAGATAAAGAAAGGGAGCCTGAGAGGTTAGTGTTGAGGATGCATGTTGTTTGTTTAGAATTGGTATAATAAGGATTTTGAAAAATGTTGTGATTAGAGAAGATTATAATATACAAAGAGGTGGCTATAGCTAAGCATAAAAGAAAGTGGTTGTGGATTACAGTATAAAGATGAAAGGTCTTATGGGGAGGGGGAGTGATGTATAGGACAGAGAATATTTTGTAAGTATGCTACATTTCCCATCAGTGCTGAATTTATCAAATCAGTTTTTTTTTCTGAATGATAATTTATATGTTCCCAAGAAAAGATGTTTGTTTTATGTCTTCTATTACATCTTTATTCCAAATTTTTTTACCTAACACAAATTTCATTTATTGCAAGATATATATCCACTAGTTTTACTACATCATGTAAACCTTTACCTTTCTCTTTATTTAAAGCCATCCAGTCACCTCTAGACACTCATCTGTGCAAATTATTACTTCCTTTATCCAAATTTTCTTTTTTGCTATTATTATAATGTCATCTGCACATGTTAATATAACTAGAATTCTTAACCCTTAAAGTGTTATATACCCCATTTCCTTCATGTTGTATTTTATTTTGCATACTATCACATTCATAACTAATGCAAAGTGTATACAACTAATTAGACATCCCTGTCTTACACCATTTTTCATATGAGCCTCTTGGCTTAACCACCCATTTACAAGTATTCTTACTTTATTATTACTATATACTGACATACATCATTTCTTAACTTTTTCACTTGTATTATATTTTTTCATTATTATCCGTAGGATTTTATGTCAAATGCCTTATTAAGGTCTTCTGTCATGATTTCTGCTTCTTCTTTTCTGTTACTAAGATCACTCACAGCTTTTCTATCATTAATAATTCTTGACAACCCTTCCCTTTTATACTATATATACTATCTTCCATAACATTTTCCATTTTAGTTTCAAATTGCTTTTGTATTATTTTCATAAAGATCTTATAATCATTATTGTTCAGTACTATCAGCCTACAGTTTTTGAATTGTCTTCAATCTTCCTTCCTCCATTTGAATTTAAGTATTCCACTACATAATTATTTATACATAAAACCTTCATTTAACCATTCATTCAAAATCTTTAAAAATATGTTTTTGTGCTAATCCCTTCAATTTTAATACATTTCATACCCTATTCCATATGGTCCTGGGGCTTAATCTATATTTACTTGTCCTAATACTTTATCTAGCTCATTTAAAGAAATCTCCTTTTCCAACTCTTTATTCTCTTTTTCTGTTAACTTTTTTACTTTGTGTGTTGTATTCACTATCTTCTTTTTTTTTTACACATTTCTTGTACATATTGTACTACACTATTCATAATCATTTTTTTCAGAGTTTTCCGTTTCTCCTTTTTACTTTTTATTTCTCTCACTACACTACTATCTTCATTTATCAATCTGCTTAAGTAACATGATACTTTTCTTTTTCTTGTAAAAAAATATCTGTGCTTATGTAACAATTTTTGTATTTTTTTTTTGATTTCTTTCATATAATTATTTTTCTTTGTGATAATATTTTCTATAATTAAGTTCTAAATCTTCCAATGTATCATTTTATGTTCTTTTATATTTTTCTTTCTCTTCTTTTCCCACATCATATTGCCACTGTAAAACATTTTTATATTTTTCCTTAAACATTATCTACCATTCAAACCAATTTTTATAAAATGTTTTCAAAATACTTCTCAACCGTACTGAATTTTTCATTTTTTACCGAGTTTTGGGGTCCAAATAATAGGGTGCCACTATTCCCGAGTGGCACCTCTTCATTTCCAAATTTTCCCAGCTTTTTTTTTATTATTTTTTTTCTGCATTTTGAGCTGACGTCATCATGTGCGCAATGACATCAGCTCCTCCAGCCTGTCGGAATTGAGCTCAAGGGCTCACGTGCACACATTTCTGGCTGTTTTCTTGCCCGGGAAGAAGGATTTGAATCTCATTCACTGTGGGAAGGATTTGCTATTTTATTTGGATCTGTGAAGGAATTGAATGCCTTGAGTGAGCGTGCATCTTCTTCTTCTGAGGTATTTTTATTTTCTGGCTGCTTGAATTGAAAGTAGGTCGGGTCGGGAATTTAATCTGTTATATTTTTATTTGTGAGCAGGAATTGAATGACTGGGTTTTGAGGTATTTTTTTTATTTTCTCGCTGCTTGAACTGTGGTAGCTAGAGGTTGTGTGTGTGTGTGTGTGTGTGTGTGTGTGTGTGTGTGTGTGTGTGTGTGTGTGTGTGTGTGTGTGTGTGTGTGTGTGTGTGTCTCAAGTAATGTACGTATTTGACTGACTGAACAAAACTGTGTGGCACCGAGGCATTTTTGTGAATGTTTCACCTCGTCAAGGTGGTGTACAGCTGAACATCTAATAAGGAAAATGTAAAATAAATATATTTACATTATCCTTGGCCAGAAAACTGAGCAAACATGACTTTATTTTTTTCAGTACTAAATGAGATGTCTGATGTGTTCCAGATGAGGCTAAGTTTAAACATAATAATTTCATTCTTTATAGCACTTTGTTGCACAGACTACCTGTTGTTTAAACTGATGAAGTATGACATTCACAACTGAGTCTATAATTAAAATAATAGGCAAGTGCATCAACTAAATGAGTTACATTACTGCCATGTACCTGTTGGTTGCTAGAAGTTTGGAATTGCTTGCCAGCTCCCTTTCTGCACTCTACTTGGGTACTTGCCCACTTATCTGCTGTGTTGCGTAACTCTGAGTAAGTAACTTTATAAATAACTTTAGAAATATTGCCGATCTGTGTGCAGTAAACACTAGAAGGTGTGCTTCCAGCCAGGTGTTAATGGCAATAAATTATAATGCAAGTCGGATAGAAGAAACCAACTTTACCTATCCAGTGTACAACGGTCAGTTCATTAGGCCAGAACTAGGTGGAATGCACGTACATGAAAATGGCACAGTTAGAAGTGTAGTGGTGCTCAGAGTCTCAGATTACTTGAAAGAAAAGGTTGCCACCTTTTTCAAATGCCCAAAGTGGGGTATTTTTTTTATAGAAACGTGAGATTTTGCAGGAGAAAAGATACCCACAGCCAGTGGAAAAGACAGAACTTTACTTTTGTGCAAAAATAAAAGTTTATTCTTGTAGCATTTCAGCTGCTTGTACTATTCCAGGCAACATTTTAGATATTTGCTATACAAAATAACTGTTTTTGCAACTATTGAAGAAAACTTGGGATTGTATGCTGCTTTCCTTTCAGCATTCCATAGCAAAGTCTGGAAATGATGTATATATGCAGAAGTATAATATGTCTGAAGTGCAACAGAAGGCAGGGAGGACTGAATCAGCTCTTTGATTTTGCTGGTCGTCAGGTCTGTCTCATTTTCACCACTGGACTGTCAAATACAAGAGATTCTGTTGCAATGATTCCTGGGATGTTGTTATTCCTTTACACTCAGTACTTAATTCCCACTTTTTCCTAACTAGTATTAGTATCACACACTGGCAGCAGTCAAATGTTCTCAGGCTTCTTCTACTGTCAGGAAATGCACAGCGGTAGAGACGGTGCTCTAATCAGGAGGTACTTTCCTTATCCATGCGATCTGTGTGCTTAAGCACACAAATTATTTCACGTGAACTGATATCTAGCTATGAGCAGAACAGAAATAAAGGGTAACAAACAAGTTTGGAATGTAAAAATATTAGGTGAAAATATTTGTTGTGGTTGTAGTAGTAGAAAAGTATGGGAGGCAGTCAGGTATACCGAGACAATGAACTGTCCAGTCGCGTTAGTCAGTTGTTAATAAGTTCCGTGTGTTTTGATGCTTGTCAAATGCATTTAGGTGGTGTGTCTCATGGGCTTTCCTTTGTGGTATGGGAAAAACAGGCTGAAGACAAAACTCACAGTACTACTGTAAAAAAAAAAAATAGGAATCTCTTACAGTATTCATGTATTTAAGCATTTGGTTAGATATATGGAACCCTAACATTTCATCAACTGCCAAGCCAGACTGTATTTCCTTTACATAATGCAGAGCTCACATATCCTGCATTATATCTGTTGTGGTTGTAAACTTGCTGCTAGGGTATCCAAGTATGTGTATCACTCCTTGTTTAACTACTCCACTCTGTCTGCCCCATAATTTCTGCTGCAAACAAGCTCTGCACCTGATGTTCATCTTATGAAATGATGCTTCTTATATCATTACTCATTACTATGAACCTTTTCAGCTCTGTATCACATTCTTCACAACAAAATATTACAATTTTTGAATGGTACTGTGCTGTTGTACTGCATTTATGCTGCAGAGATGTTTGATTGCTTTGCAATATTCTCCACTGTTTATGCTGATGTGTGTGCGTGAACCTCATAACATTGGCTCATAAGAGATCTACGTTCAGCTTTGTTAGAAGAGGATAATGAGTTATGGCACATGAGTTCAACTGCTCAACCCAATACAGAAACAAAGACCGGATAGAATAGCAGTGACAAAACAAACCATAATCACTTGTGCTAGTCTCATCTACTCCCTTATACTGGTACTGCTGTCTGCTCCACACTGCAGTGATGCCCAACTTGTACATGAAGGCAGCCTGCCTGAATGATGACATGACTGTAATGGCACAGTACTACTAAAGCCAGTTTCATGCCACATAGCTTAGTCTTACCAAGTTAAGTATTTTAGCTTTACCCAATTAGGGGTCACCACTGTGGATCACTGGTCCACACATTGTTTGGTAGTGGAGTTTTTATAATGTCAAGTTGCCAGCCCAGTGTCCAACCTTGACAGAAGACACACGCATACACACACACACACACACACACACACACACACACACACACACACACACACACACACCTACCTGCATGTCTTTAAAATTCACTCAACCACAAAGAGGACATGCAGACTCTGTACAGAAGGTGCTCCAGCTGAGATGCACACATTGGTGTTTATGGTAAATGGGGCAAAATAGCCAGGTAATGGGACATTAGAATGGCTCCAGGTGGACTCTGGTGCCATATTTTGGTTGTCTATTCTTCAGTTTGCTTTTGAAAGTTGGTATCCAACAATTCCATTGGAGTGGGTGGGGTTATGTAATTATGCATGCACATTTTATGTTAATCAGCATACAGATTTGTACCTATTTTTCATGGACCTTGTACATATTTTTGATGTTTTCAGGTTGAGAGGTATAGTTCTCATAGTAATATGATCTTTCAGTAAATGTATTGCAGTCTGTTTCCTTCTTCATTCCACATTTTCGCATTTATCCTTTTTATTCATTTGCCTATTTTCATATATTCCTATTTTATCTCTAGATATATTGCAAGCTGGTCAGAAACCCTGTTTCAACTACCTCCCTTTCTCCTATATAACACAACCTTCTGATACTTTAAAATATTTTTTTCAGTTCTACATATACCCCGTTTTGTAAGTTCATGAGTTTTTGTCCCAAAGTTTTAACTTACCTCATCTTATAACTTCTAACATTTTTCTTATAGCATATGTCTGCCTCTTAAATTACATTTAAAGTCTCCTGTTGTTATAATATTCATATTTATTAGTAAATAGTCTAAAATCTGATTTAATAAGCTTTCTCTTTCTTTACAATTAATATAAGCATGTAATGTTATAATCCTATATACTTGTTATTTCCATTTTAAATCTATAATGGTTAATCTTCCTATTTTGGTAAAGTTGCATTTAATACCTGCACTATATTTCTACAGAATATGGCTAGAGCATCTCTCATTTCACAAATTCCAGATTATTTTTCCTACCCATAGTTTTTTCTGTTTGTAATCTTTCTTTATTTGTTAACAATCTTGTCTCTTCTAATACATCTACATCACATGTATTACACCACTCCAAAATCCCTATTCTTCTTATTATATTCTTAATATTTTTCACATTTACAAAAAGCATTCTAAAATTTTAATTTCCCCTTTTCCTTAGATTCATGGTTTCATAAGTTCATAGCTAATTACTAGGCTACCTTTCTTAATAGGCCATTCTAAGACTAACCAATATCCCTCCCAAAGGTAGGAATCAAATGTTGTACCTTGTGTCTATGAATCAAGCACCTTAACCATTATATCAACCCCAAATCATTTGTTGCATATAGTCTTTTTTATCCATTTCCTTTCTTTTTTTTTCTTTTGTGCTTATCCATTTAAATTTCATTTTTCTGCCTTGTACCCTTTTTACAATATAATTATTTTTTTACTAGCTCCCAATTTATGTCTTCTTCATCACTCATTTCAGAACCTTCTTCTATGTCCTCTTTTATTCTCATCCAGTTTTTCTTCTTTTTCTACTACTTTTAAAATTCTTCTCTTTGTTCATTTTCTTCTCTTTTCTTTTTCCTTATTCTTATTTTTGTTTCTGCAATCCACCCAATTTTGTTACATTCATAACATTTCAAGTCACATATTTTGCATCATGTCCCATTTCCCCACAAATATAACATTTTCTTTTGTCAGTTAATTATTAAATGTCCTTCTTTTCCATAACAAAAAAATGTTTTATGATACCCCATATTGCCCTCTATATTTATCATGCTTGGTGTATGTATAATTGCTTTCTCTATTTTTAACACAATATTATAACCCCAGCTCCCGGTCCATAAGCCCCTTTTGTAATGTCCAGTACTACTTTACACAAAGTTTTCAAATGTCCTTTCAATCTCTCTCTTTCTATCTGTTTGAAATTGTACATGCATTTTCTTTTTTGTTCCCTACTAAATCACATAAAGATTCCATGGGTTGCAGTCTTTCTTTTTCATATTCTCTAAGAAAATTTTCCATTGAAAAAACAGTCTGAAGTATAATGTCACAAAATGTCTCTTTGTTAATAAGAATAAATGTTCTTACCGCTTGTGCTTTTACAGCCAAAGGAGCTATTAAATTGTCTCACACTTCACACCTGCCCATTTCTGTCTTTACTTTGAATCCTTACCATGTACTTCCAATTTTCAGTTTCCTCTGCATTCTTTTTTGCTTCTCCACTTCTGCCTTCTTTTCCTTCTCTATGTAGGTTTTCTTTTCCATTTCACCACTATTCTTCAGGATTGTCTCTGCATCCTCCTTTTGTATTTTCTCTATAATGTCCCCTCAGGAAACATATCCTTCATTTTCTCGCTCACTGTGCACCACCATTTCTTTAAGTAAATCATCTCGCAACCCCTCCCTCAGCTGGAAGGTTGTTGTTATACAGCCACCATTTCTTGACTCATCTCCATCAATCAGATTGCTTTGAAACAATTCCTCAAAATCTTGCACATATTCTGCAGTTTTGATATTTGCTTTCTCCTCCATTTTATTCATTACTCCATTATCTGCTTCTCTCACCATCTGCCTCTCTGTTTCTCTGGGCTACCTCTAAGCCTGGCATGGAAACAGAAAGTCTTTAGGCTTTTCCTGGTTAGGGGTCACCACAGCGGAGCTCCGGTCCGCTAATGATTGGCAGTGGATTTTTACAGTGCCGAGTTGCCAGCCTGACGCCCAGCCTTCAAAGAAGGCACGCCCATTTATGCACACACCTACCTGCATGTCTTTAATGTCAGTCGACCATGGGGAGGACATGCAGACTCCACACAGAAGGTGCTTCAGCCGAGAATCAAACAGGAGAACCTCTTGCTGTGAGGCGACAACGCTAACCACTGCACCACTGTGGACGACATGGAAACAGAAAGTACTCTTCCAAAATGGGTCCCACTCACAACAATGACAAGTAGAGGAAGCTCCCTGATGCCCTGGTTAAATTTCTCCTAGTGGTAGTAATATAAATTCCACCTCAGGTATCCTTGGAAAAGAGACTATTAGCCTACTGAGTCTAACCATGTCAAAAAATGATAAATAAATGAAAAAACAAAAACAAAGCTCTTCTGAGACATGGAATTTAAACAATACTGTATAATGATTATAAGACCCCAGATGACCACAATAGTTTCACTTCATTATTTCTACTCCAAATTGCATCCTGCTTGGTGAAACTGGTCAGTAAGTACAAAATATCATTGTCATTCGTCATGAAGGCTGATTCAGCCCACATCCTACAAACATCACAACCTACAATCACCATGTGGATAATTTGACTATATCCTTATTGAGTTCACCAGCAGTGGAGTAAGTCTGTGTATTATCATTACAGCATTATGTACCACTGCATGCCTCTAGAAGAAGCCATAATACTTCAATACAAGCATATTCCTAGTATTTGCTTCAATTAATTTCTTTTTTTTAATTAAATTTTTGGTGTTCTGTCCCCCACAATGCACTTAACCTTTCTCTGAAAGAGCTTTTTTGTCACTCACTTCATAGTTATCACATTCCTAAGTGCCAATGCAAAGTGATGTCAATGAATATGAACATGCCTCCACATTGTGTACCTACAACATCTTTTAGCATGCCCATGTATATATTTTTTCCAAACACAATGGACCAAGACTTCTGATGTTTCCCACTAGAAGCCCTTAGTATGACAACAGTTCCTCATTCATATCAACTCGTCAAGGAAAAGATAGTCAGACAGTACCAGTCAGTTCCCACACCCCTCAACAGTCCTTCAATTTTTGGTCCACTAAATGAATCTGTGTTTCAGCAATGCAAAGATGAATCTACCTCCCTCTTCTGTTAAATTCTTATTCATCCATTTAAATGTGCTGCCATAGAAGACATGCATGTTTTACAAATGAACTTGTGTGTGTGTGTGTGTGTGTGTGTGTGTGTGTGTGTGTGTGTGTGTGTGTGTGCGTGCATATGCAAGCAAATGTGCGTGTGTGTGTGTGTGTGTGTGTGAGTTTCATTTGATATATATATATATATATATATATATATATATATATATATATATATATATATATATAGAAACACAGGTGTATGATGAAGAATCAAAATGTGTAGAGATTTAAACACAGCTGATTGATGTTTGCATTTTGAAAAAATGAATAACAAAAACTCAAAAGCATTAATAAAAAAATGCAAAGGGAAAACACTAATTTTAGGATGTCTAAAACAAAACACCACCACTACATTTAGACTAAATTTGTCTGAAGAGTGTTAGTGTTACAGAAAGGGTTTGTCTAAAGTAAGGGGTAGGGGTTGGGGTTAGGGGCAGGGGTTATGCCAAGGTTAGCATGCATTAGTAAGTATGTGCAAAATAATCCTAACCCTAGCCCTGCACTGCTGCTAACCCCAGCTCAATGCCTTACCATTTAGAAACCCTTTCCATAACACTACCACTACGCAAGAAATTCAGGCACACACTACAAGCTTCACACTACATAGACAATACTAAATCTACCCCATTACCTCACCTTAACTCTAACCCTAATCTGCAAAAACTCACACACACACACACACACACACACACACACACACACACACACACACACACACACACACACACACACACACACACACACACACACACACGCACGCACACACACACACACACACACTCACTAATGGCAAAAGGTTCAAATCTAACACTTTCAGCATTAAAATCACAAACACTAACTGTACCTAAAGAAACTTCTCCCTTCTGTCATCAAATGCACAAACATCCACTCAAACAAATATATGTGCATGTATATGTGTGTGTGTGTGTGTGTGTGTGTGTGTGTGTGTGTGTGTATATATATATATATATATATATATATGTGTGTGTACACACACACACACACACACACACACACACACACACACACACACACACACACAAGTTAAATATAGAGAAAGATTTTTAGATTTAGCTATAGAATTTATATTGCTATATTATTCACTAATATCACTGAAAAGAAAAAAAAAATGAACACCCCACAGGAAGATACATAGCCATCTACATCAATCATTAAACTCACACAAACACTAAACCACTAACCTACACCTAGACAACAAATAAAACAGTAACGACCAAAACCATACACTAATCATATAGGCCACCTTCCCCACACCTATATAAAATACAAGCATAACTCATCAATACACAATCCACAAATGCAATTCCCTCTCATTAATTAACTCAGCAGACACCTGCTCCATATCAAATATGCACAAAACTAATATGCATATGCAATTTGTGCGCTTGTGTAGAATGACTTCTGATGATGCATGTTATGGTAACGAATGTAAAAACCTGAGAAACATGTTCCTGAATAGAGGCTACCCGGAAGAGCTCATTGATAGAGTTTCCAAAGAAGTCAGTGATGGGAGGAAGGGAAGGTTTGCCCCTGTATTGGGTAAAATTGAGGATGTTGCAACACAACAAGTCACAAACAAGAAAGTAGATGGGTTAAATAATGAATTCGTATCAGGTATCATTACCACATATGATGGACAAGCTGGTGTGATCAAAAGAATTTTTGACAAAGAGTGGATTAACTTTTCTAAAGTTTCTGACTTAAATCACATTTTCCAGGGTGAAATAAAACATATTTATAGGAAAGGGAACACCCTGAAGGATATTTTTGAAAGAGGTAGTAAAGGGAATTCAAGGTTAGCAGGTACAAACAAAAAAGCTGGTGTATTTAAATGTGGTGCTTGTAATTATTGTTCTTATTTGATTACTGGGGATACCATTACTTTACCTGCCAGAAACAACAAAATTTTAACTTTAAAAACTTTTGCGAATTGCAACACAAAAGGGATTATTTATGTTGGGTTATGTAAAAATGTAATGCTTTTTACATTGGCAAGAGTGAAAGAAAGGTTAAGCAGAGAATTTATGAGCACACCTATGATATTCGTATAAAATGTGAAACAAATTCTCTGTACAAACACACAAAAACTTGTCCTGAAGCTGAATTTCAGTTTTTTATATTAGAGGTTGTGCCAAAGGACCCCAGGGGCGGTATGTGGGAGACTTTAGTTGAATACAGGGAATTATACTGGCAAGTGGTGTTGGAGGCCAGTAAATTCCCTGGTTTAAATGACATGATCTCACTTGCCCTGTATTAAAAATGAGATCAGCAAAATTGTGACATTAATGTGTAATAATCCTCCTTGTCAGTAGAGGGCAGTAACTCAATGCATTTCTATGTACAATGATTGTTTTTACTGGCTGTTTTTTAAAAGTTTGATGAGTATATAAAAGCAGTTAACTGAATGTATTAGTGTAATCTGATGAAGTTGTGGGCCAGCGTATGGTGATTTGATTCAGCGTTATTTTTCGAGTGAACTGTTGACTTAATAAATTTGTGGGCCTACCTAGCAGTGGTTCAGGGTGCTTCGTTTCTGCTTACTGGTTTGTTCTGCATCCTCCTTTTTTTGGTTACTAGTAACTTTGGGATGGAATCACCTGCTGGGAGTGTGGCAAGCAATGGAGCAAAGACTAATGAAGTCGGTGAGCTCAGGAAGCTTATCGGACAGCTCACTCAACTTGTGGGGCTTTTGACCCCAGTCAGCCAATCTTTGGCCTCAGTATTGACGTCTGTATTGGAACCAGGAAACCAGGAAGTGCATCGGAGTGTTGAGGCGAGAGACGGGCTGTTGGTGAGGAAAATGATTCCAGAGATGTAGAAAGACGAAATGGAGCAGGATCCAGCAGTCTGGATGGTTTCCCTCGGATTTTGCTTGAAGAAACTGACCACGGACAATCTGAGCAGCCTAACAATGTTAGAAAAATGGGTGAAGGAGTTCGTTTTGGCCCTGGTGGTAGTTTAAACTCTACAGGTACAAAAGACATTTCAGTGACTTATTCAATGTTGTTTATGATTTTGCTAGCAAAAACAACACTAATGATAAACTACAAGGAACTTTTCTCAAAAGCTTGATGACCTGGACTATTTTTATACAAATGCAAAATGTTAGAAATGGATAACACTTATTTAAAGTATTGTTTAGAACAGAAAATTGTGCCCAAAGGGCTTAGGGTATGCAAATACCTAACAAGGTTAATGGAAGGTACAGAGTTTTATTTTGAACTAATAGAGGCTTTTGATAATTGTGGTTTTGATATAATGAGGGCTATCATTAAAAACAATGAGGTAGAAATAAAGAAGTTGCAAGAAACTGTAGAATGTATAAACAAGGACATTACTCACGATTTACTATTTACAGTGGACGGAAGAGAGAAGCAAATATCATAAACTATTAAATAATTTAGAAAGTAAATGTTTGGAGGTTAAAAACAGAAAATTAAACAAGATTGAGAGAGATTTAAATGAATACAAAACAAAGAAACAATACCCGAAGCCTAAGAATTGGGTGAGAAATGTTAGAAATTATGACATTAATCACTACAGAGAACCTAACAATGACATTTCTGACAATGAATTGCCTTTAGAGAATGATTATGATGCTGCATTTCCACCTTTAAAGGCGGTCTGAGAGACTTATGCACAGGGAACCTGTTACTTACAATTCAAAACTACAAAACCAGAAACTGGGGAGCTCAGGAAAGGAGACGACCAGTCTGGGAATAATTACAAACTGTGGTTTTAAATACAGTTATAATGATTTTAATATTTTCAATTACACAGATGTAGCAATTAACAGTAGTCATTTTGAACTATTGACAAAAGGTTTTGGTTTTATACCTAGAGAGAAAACAAATATTTTTAAACTTTAATTGATATTAAATTATTTATTAGGAAGAAAACTTAGAATTATATTTTAAAGGAAATGGTGTCAACATGAACAATGTAGAATTGCGACGTAAGAGCACCTTTAATCCCCAACACACCCTCAGCTAAGAAACTTTGAATTGAGCTTGGAACACGAGCTTAGGAAAATTCTGAGTTGTCACAAAGTGCAGTCTAATTTAACAGACCCAGAGTTGAAAACTTTGGAAATCATTAAGTGAGAACAAGAATATAAGAATTATGAAGTCTCGATAAGAGCGAGGGTTGTGCTTATGGATGCCATTAATTATGAGAGCAAAATGTTTGACATATTAAATGACAATACCAAATACACCAGAATATCCTTGAATGAAATTAATATTGCCTACAAAGCGAATTTATGTTATTTTAAATGACTTATTAATGGATGGAGTTATTGACATGAGTACTTTTAATTATTTGCTTGTAGACAAACCGATAATACCCTCCTTATTTGGGATACCAAAGGTGCATAAAGATAAAGTGACCCACCTTTGAGAGTGATAGTGTCAGCGAAGGTTCGGTCACTGCACCTTTGGCCAAGTACATTGACCAGAAGATAAAAAGCTTGTTTGTGACAACAATGTTATTTTAAAAGATTAAATTGGCAATTCTTAGGAAAACTAAATGAATCACATGCAAATGAAACAAAGGTTTTGGTACCTTGGATGTGATTGACTTATTTACAAG
>NC_056747.1:970821922-970829422 GCF_019279795.1 Protopterus annectens
TTGAATAATGATTTTTCAGTCCTACAAGTACATATAAGCATCCTAAGTTATAGGAACAAGACAAACTTCGGATAATTAAGAAATGCAGCTACAGAAACAATGCCACTGGAGCTTAATGACATTTTCAGTCCTGTGACCTTTAGCCAGTAGTGTAGCTAGGTCAGGCCAAGAGGGTGGTGTTGGGGGGCACATGATCAGCTGATCTGGATCTCTCTTTAATGCAATACTAGTTTTTAAAAGACGGTTTTGCATTTGCAGTCAAACCTGAGCTCTGTGGTGCTCTGCACGTGGTCTAAACTGAAACAACTGCTTAATACATCATAGCAAGCACTTTGCTACAGTTTAAAAAAAAAAAGGAAAATCTCTTTTTTTAGCAAAAATCTAAGTGCTGTAATGCTCTATAGAGGCAGTGTATAAAGTGTAGCAATTGTTTGCTACATTTGTAGCAAGCAGTTTGCTACAATTTAAAAGATTTTTTGTTTGTTTTAAGTAAAACATGAGCATCATATCACTCCATACATGCAGATTATAAATTGCAACAACTGTTTGCTGTATTTATAGCAAGAAGTTTGCTACAGTTTAAAAGAAGAAATAATTTTTTAAATAAAATGTGAGGAAGGAGTGGAAGAGCTGGGAAGGAGTGTGGATCTTGGCTTATTAAAGTGTTTTTCTTTTTTTTTTTTTTGTTCTCACTGGAAGAGCTGGAGGGGCATGGATCTAACTATAATAAGCTGATCACTGCAATAAATTGTTTTTTTATGTATTACTGCTCATAGGCTCATAAGCACATACTAGGCTAATGACCACCTGGGCCTTTATAAGCCTAGCCACACAACCCAACCCATTGTGTCCCTATGTATCATGGGCATTTATTAAGAGAAAATATATTAGTTAGGAAGTTTCTAAAGGTTATGTAAAGTGAGTATGTTAGACTGGGCATAGTTACTGTCTGCCACTGTTTATTAGAGACATGGTGGCCATACCCAGTTGACGAGCTGTGTGGGGGAAATGTTTATGTAACTGTAATAAGCCAGTTGGCTAACTACAATAAAGTGTTTTTTTTCTTCTTTCTCTTCACTTGAAGAGCTGAGGTGGTAGGGCACTGGTTCATTCTACCGGCACAGGGTGTTGGTTCAGCCAGATTCACTTCTGCCTTTATCAAATACATGGCAGCATAAATCTTTGAAACATACTAGATAAGGGTGACAAAAGAGTTCTATGCCTACTTGTTCTTATGGAATTGTTATATGCTCTACAGTATAGTGGCTTGGGGCTCTGTTTCATCATGGTATAGTGGCCATCTTGCAGCTTGCAGAACTGGGATTTGAGTAATCTTTCTTGCATTTGTTATACATGTCATCATGGGAGACCCATGTATTGCTGAATGCTTGAATTAGAGTAGCCAGTTATGTATAAGATGGTGTCAAGTTCCACAAATATGACAAGATGTCAAGGACATGGTGTGAATTTTTGTTGGAATGAATAGTACGGGTCTGGTGTCATTTCCTCTCTTTTTATTGTTTGGTCAGTTGTGGACTCTGATTTTTGGTAGAAAAGGTAGACATTATGTGACATCCCTCCGCTGAGCCAGTAATCAAGGAGCCTCACTCCTCATCACTGCCACCGGTGGGGAATGTTCACAGTGAGAAAAATAGACACACAATATTTTCAGATGCAGCTGTCTGCACCAAGTAAAATTTCCCTGAAGAGAACACAGGGAATGCACACTCCAGTCCTGGGGCTGGGCTTTCTCTTCAGGCCCTAAATAAGACTCCCCACTGACCACCACAGAACTGCTAAGTCCTTAGCCGGGTGTTCCAAGCCAAGTCATCCACCACCCTCTGTATGAAATCAGTGCTTTCAATGTCCCTGTTCAAAGTAGCTATCACACACATTTACGCACCCACCTGGGAAAGACTGGCACAGCTTACCTCTTCTGCCATCTCCACCCAGACTATAAGGTAGATTTACTGCCACCAGAACACCCAAAGCCAGCTACTTTAAGGTTCTTACCAGGGTACCCAATTACACTTAGTAAACTTAATAATTATACAAATGGTAGAGTTTAACCAAGCAGCAATACTTTCAGGAAGGTGGAGCCACAGTCCCAATAAATAAATGCAAGTAATCTCAAAGCTTAAATGTTTTCTAAAAGACCAGCCACAGTGAAAGGTTTAGATATATTTAATAATAAATAATAAAAAAAACATGAAATACTGAATATCTATATACAATGAATGCCAAACTTTCAATCACAGGAAATATAAAAAAAAACAAAAAAAAAAACCAAAGATGGAAAGACTCAGACAGATACAGAAAAAAACTACATTTAGCTAATCTCACTATATTTTTCTAACTGATTGAAGAATTGCTGTTCCCTATTTACTTACTACAGCAAGACAAGATGAATGTGGATGAGTGTCTTGTCAGGTTCAGAAACAGAGTGCACATGCTACATCTCCCACTAGTATTATTCAAATACAGTTTCAGTGTTGGCTACGGAATAACATCACATCTGGTCATCTGACTCTGTGGTTCCCACACTAACCCACACTAACCCCACTAGAAATTCAGCCAGGATCTGGAACTGATGTGTCACAATACAAACATAGAATTTTAGCTAATATTTATTACAGCATCTTCTTCTTCTTTCGGCTTTTCCCGGTTAGGGGTTGCCACAGCGGATCACCGTCCGCTCATGATTGGCAGTGGAGTTTTACAGTGTCGAGTTGCCAGCCTTCCACAGAAGGCACACACACACACACACACACACACACACACTCACACCTAGGGCTAATTTAGTGTATCCAGTCCACCTACAGCATGTCTTTGGGATGTGGGAGGAAACCGGAGCACCTGGAAGAAACCCACGCAACCACAGGGAGGACATGTAGACTCCGCACAGAAGGCACCCTAGCCGAGGATCGAACCGGAGAACCTCTTGCTGTAAGGCGGCAACGCTAACCATCTGAAAACTAAAACAATTCTAACACTTCCACCATTCCTGCAGGAAGTAACAAGCTATTCTCTGGCAGCATTCAGACCTGCAAGATAAAATCTTAATGGCTTAAACAAAGTCATTTAATTTCAGGCCATGTTTCTTAAAGCTAACTAGGCTGTGCTTAACCTCTTCTCTTCCAGTATCCTCTGTTAAAATATATATATATTTCATCATTTACAACAATACAGTCTGACATACATGTATATTTCTTTTCTGTCCAGCTGGACCCACTGTTGGTACATTTTTAACACAAGCAACTTTACAAATGCATTTTTAACACAAGGATCTGTTTGATATTCAAATGACATATAATTCTTTACAAAATGCCTGCTAGCTATGCTGGCATATGTTAAACATGCACTGCCTACTGCCTCTGGCACAGCTTGCACTACCTCACATCATAAGTTATATAATTAGTAATTTTATTATAAGATGCTTGCTTACACCACACACACACACACACACACACACACACACACACACACACACACACACACACACACACACACACACAGAGAGAGCTATGGGACAATTGAGAGGAGGATTCATTTCCCTGTTGCATGTTTTTAGGATATACAAGGAAACAGGAGAACCTTGCAAATGAGGGATTTGCAAGCTCTCCAAAGAAGGCTCCCCATCTGAGAAATTATCTGGAGAACAAAGCATTATAAGCAACAAAGCTAACTGCTGTGCCATAATGAAAAGCTTTAAGGGCAAGAAGAGAAGCCAACATCAAGCTCCCCACCAAAAAAACATGCCTGTTAGCTATATGCATTACTGCTTATATTGCTTGATTTTAATTGTCCTCTGTGATCAGTACCCTTACTGACTGGGTGATTTTCCCCCAAAATCAATAAATATACAATAAGTATCTTTATAACTTCTGAGCATTTTAAGATTGTCTGTTCCCAGAATATTTTCATATTTTGCACTTTCTTCTTAAAAGCCTATACCTCAAAAAACTGCGCAACATTTATTCATGGAATTTTTAGGGAATGTTATGAGCAAAATTATCTATAAAGCAAAACATCACTGGACTGGACATGGCTCCTATCCTCAAAAAGGAAGGAGCAGCTGCATGTAAAATTTTAATTTAAAAAAAATTAATGTAATTTCTTTATGTCTTACCATGTCTAAGGAATGAAAACAAAATCATATTTGGTCTGATCCCCCATCAACATTAATGTATTTGATAGCTTTTATTTATTTGACTCTAAAAAAACACTGATCTATACATTCCTTTTCATATGCTTTTCATATAAAAATTGCACTGTGACAATTTACAAAGGTTATTTGGGCCTAAATTGCACCAACCTTAAACTACTTCCTCCTCTCTCTCCATCTACTGCTTTAATATATTCTTTATGAAACTTTCTGGACAAGACCCATTGACAAATACATTTTTATTTTGTTATGCACATCCTAATATCTTTTATGAAAGGTAGACAACAGAAACTCAAATATGGGCAAGCCTCTCTGAGGATGTAAATATGCATATTTATTTATTTAGTGGCATTTGTTTACCAAGGTAGTCCACTGGGCCAAGAAGAGCCCATTTTCAGTGGGAGCCTGGGGAGAAAAGCTCCACAGAAAGCATATACAAAGCATAAAAGATTAGCATTATTACAAGGTTAAACATTCAGAAAAAATAAACAAATGCTATAATCTATTACATAGTAAAGTACAACAGAAAACTTATACATTGCTAAAAAAAAGCTTTACAAGGTAGAACATTTGAAGGAACAAGCATGCAGCATAATCAGTACAAGGTAAATATAGCAATATGGGTTAAATTACGTCAAGAACTTAGGTAGTATGTCTTTGCAGAAAGGGTTACTTTATACCAAGTACATAGCTAGTTTGAGTATGCTATAACATTTAAAATGATAGAAAATGCTGCTTTTCCTAGAAAAGACTATTTTGGGGGGATTTTGTTTCATAAGAGCATTTGAATAATATGATTCAGATAAATAGTGCATGTGTCAGCCTTAAAAATAGAACATATACATTTTTTAAATGAATGGCAAAACCTGGTAGTAACTAGCAATGAAGAACCATTTTACTGTAACCTTAAGAAGTACTACAGAATGACCATCAGATACAAAGTGCACTTCGCTGGTGGTTTCAACTGCAAAGACATAGACAATTGTATCTACTTGTAATGCAATTTACATCATGAGTCTGAATTGGGGGGACACAGATCCAGTGACAAAAAAGTCTATATTGAGGAGAAATAAACAAAATTTTTACTTTTTCTCAGTATGCAGAGTACAATAATAGCTTTAAATGTCTTTTGTTGAGTGTGCTGTTCATCAGAAGTTCAAAACAGCGCCAGCAATAAAAGTGCAATACAAAATGTCAGACTGTGGAAGTAAATGGACATTGACTAAAGCCACTGTCTCTAAAATACTATGCATCTGTGCACTTTTGAGATTTCATAAGAAAAATTCAGGTAATAACAATAAGGTGATAAACTGCAGAATACAATGAAGTGTGTAAATATAACCTCTAAACTTCCAGTGCAGCATTAACCTGCGTGAAAGCATGGCACTGCAGCTATGGTGTGTTACAAATGAAAAATATTTTTTTCTGGAGAACTATACTAGATTCTTATTCTGATGAACTGACAACTCAGCAAAGAAGTATTTTAGGCCATGACTGCATCCTCTGTACAGAGCAGAAGTTCTCCAGAGCAGCTAAAATGAAAACCGTGTATAATGCACACTTTCTCACTGGGATAGTAAAATCATATGAACTAAAGTCACTTGTCCAACATGCCCTTTTCTTCACTGTAGTGTGATCCCAGAGTTGGTATATATAGTTAGGTGTGTGTGTGTGTGTGTGTGTGTGTGTGTGTGTGTGTGTGTGTGTGTGTGCGCACAAAGACCCCCACATTTGTGTAGGGGGGGGTATAGTCCCCCACCTAGGTGGGTTTTATTTACTCCAGTGTGTATTTTGTTGGAGTTTGGCCAAGTATTTACTTGTCCTGGGAAAAATCCTTCATTCAGGTATTTCGTTTTCACTATTTTCATCTCATGAAAACAAAATTCGATGATATGGCCTTTCGAATATTAGAAGTAGATGCATATATTCTGCTAAATCAGGGGCAGCTGAGAATGTCACATACAAACACACATACACACAATAGCCCTCACTTTTAGAGTAAAATAAGAGATAAAGTTCAAAATAATGGGCTAGCAAAATCAAAAACAGACATTAAAAATGCTCTTACATACTTAACAAATCAATAGAACAACAGTGTTTAAGATCTGTGATCTAATGGCTATGAAGTTTGAAACTCAAGATAGCTGTCATTACTTAGAAACTGCCATACTCAGCCTTTTGCCAGGAAAAAAAAAACAGATTATACAAGGAACAAATGAAATGTACGAGGCTTACTTGGGTACCTGCATGCATTAGAAAACACAGCGAAATCATGCACAGTTATGTACCAAACTTTTGCTACTTTCAATCTGAATGCCTGCTTTAACAGTGCATGAAGAAGGAATTAAATTACAGAGTAGAGTGTCATTTGGTTTCATTCTGAGCAGTACAGACGCCTTTCCATGAGACTGGTTAGTCTTTTTAGACCTCAAGAGTCTTGCATCTGTGTTACTGTGGATGGAATGGCCAGCAACAGACACTTTAATGCTGTATTCTAGTAGGGAAAAGGATTTACCTGTAAAACAACAGACTGAAGATCTTCCACAGGACAGATTTGATTTGCTGTTGCTGCACAGTGTAGCATGCATTTACTTCTGCACTGAAGGTTCAACCCGATATTATTAAAAGTAACAATAATAATAATAATAATAATAATAAAAATAATAAAATGGTATTTTTTTGCTTACTTTAAATGGAATTGCTACTTTTCTGGCATGTAATTAAAGATGCACAATCATAGAAGTTAACGATCTTGATTGTGCATCTTTAATTGCTCAATGAAGGAGAATATCCACATTTTTACTGAAGGCTGACTGAAGCTTGCAGACATGAGAGGAAGGCTTCTATTACATAACTCACACAGTTGGCATGAATAGTTGAAATGCAAAAACAGAACTCTGTTTAACTGCATATTAATAGGACAGGACAGGAGTTAAAACTTGTTTCTTATTACTATGTTCCTAGTGGAGAAGTTGTGCTTAATAAAAAGCAAAATCAGCTGTCTCAGTTTGGGGTAATTATATGTTTGTCTTTATGAATGTATGTCTCTATTTGTTTAATCATTTTTAAATTAAGCTGAGCCAAGAGTCAAGGGCAGACCCCATGATTTTGTTTAAAGTGGGTGAGCTCTCTGCTACCCCGCTCTATGGTTCCTTTGCCCTTGTCATCTAACAGTATTTCCATATGACACGAACTAAAACAATACTACAAAACTACCCCAACTCACCTGCAACAGTAAATCACAGAAATTATACATTTTTGCTATGTTTCCTTATGGGGGGGGGGTTGTTCAGCCACATAACCCCTAACTTATATATAATAATTTCAGTGGCTCA
>NC_056747.1:970834422-970941922 GCF_019279795.1 Protopterus annectens
ATATATATATATAGAGAGAGAGAGAGAGAGAGAACTATATATACATATATATATATATATATATATATATATATATATATATATATATATATATATATATGTATACCTATTTATGTATATATGTATTTTTTTGAAATATACACATAGAGTAGCAATTTGCTGTGCATGGCGTAACAAAACAATTTCTGGAACCAGCTTTTCAGTTTTAAGTTGTTTATTTACAATAGTGAACATAAAATTACTTTCTTTTAAAACTTATGAAGTAATAGTAAATAGTTCTGTAAATAATAAATTTACAAAATTCAATCTGTTCACAATACATGTAGATTCTTTCCTAAATTCATTTCAGTGGTATCTTTGTATTCACCCAGTTTCAGTAAGACTGCAGAGGCTTTTCTCAAAGCTGGCCAATAAAATAATAAACAGTACTTAAATATACCTATCTTTTCCCCTTCATCATTCTTAACCATACAGCCAGGGGTAATTCAACTAGTTTCTTCCTTGCAGGAGAACAGCTCCTATCCCTTTTTCAGATTTTAGGGACATCTTCCAAACTGCCTTCCTCTTTTACTTGTAGTTCCCTGGAGACTCCTATTCAAAACCCTCTGAAGACCAGAAGTCCATAATCTGATTCCCTCAAGAGGTAGTGGCCTTATTAGTTGTCATGGAGAGTTGTCTATCCCTGTTTTGTCCACCTGCTTCAGACTTAGAAATGCTGTATTTCCCTTCTGTCACATACCTTCTGATGCAGGCAACCCCAACCAGTGTACAAACAACAGACACAACACCACAATAAACAGTCTGCATCCTAGGCTCAGTAGTCACTATGAAACCTGACTGCCACCCAGCATAGAACCTTTTGGCTCTGTTAGATGGGACACAAGTTCAAAACAGACCAGCCACATTCAAATAATTGTGGCCTAGAAAATGTTGAATTTTAAAGCTATAAGGGTGGAGACTCAAAGCCTCTCTGATTAATTTTGGTTTGCAATCCTTCTGGAAGTATAACCATTGTAGACAGATATGGTCAGTGTTTAATACAAATTTCCTGCCCAAAAATAGTATTTTAGGGAGTTGAGAGCCCTTTTTATGACAAGGCATTTTCTCTATATATATAGCTGAATAAAGTCTCTTTTCTCAGCATCACTATGTTTTCTACTTATATAACAAATGGGATACGTATGCTCATCTATAGGTTGAGACAAGAGTATGCCTATGGCTCCCTCAGAGGCACCTCTCTACTCTAAGAATTGCTTGGAAAAGTCTGGGACAGACAGTATTGCTTCTGAGCATAGCACACTTTTTTTTTTTTTTCTGAAAGGCGTATTCTGCGTTCACTATCCACCACTTATCTTCTAGAAAGCCTTACCCAGGATCAGGTCAGTCAGGGTACAAGCAATGGTAGCAGCAATAAGAATAAATTTATGATGATAGTTAACAGACCAAAAAAAAGTCTTGACTTGTTCATTAGTGGTTGTTGTGGGACAGTTTTCCACTATTTCAATTTTCTTAGTCCATGGTTTTATTATCCCTTGGAACAGCAAATAATGAGCTTTTGACTTGCCTAACTTGCACATAGATGGGGTTGCCATCAACTCATTTTAATGCCAGTAATTTAAAATGACTTGAACTTCAGAGAAATGGCTTTCTTACTTATAAGAAAATGTTACTATATCATCCACTTAGGCTGCTGAATAGCTACAATGTTGCTACAGTTTAGACCACACATGGAGTACTACAGTGCTCAGGTTTAACTGCAAATGCAATACCAGCTTTTAAAAGCCTGTATTGCATTAAAGATATCCGGTTCAGCTGATTGCACCCTCCCCCCAACACTTTGTATCCAGGGCAGTTGCCCCCGTCACCCTGCCCCAGCTATGCTACTGTTTATTCTAATTGGTTCTACTTAGTGAATTGTCTTCCCATAAGGCCTTTTTGAAATTGAGAAGTTGAAAGTTTGTAAATTAATGATGGGGCACTATTGCCAGCACTGGATGTGCATGTTCTGTAGTAAGTACTACCTCAGAACACAGGTATTGCAATGGCAATTTCATTCATCATAGAAAATAAAATATGCCTACTAATAATTATTTTGATTGGGACACTTCAGGAGTTGATTTTACAGGAAAACATTTTCATTTTTAACAGAAAGATTTGCCTGCAGATGTCATGAGTTGCAAAGGAAGCATGGTGGTCAACAGCTGTTATTTATAGCCACATGGGAAGACAATTTAATTTGTTGTTCTGTCTTTGAAATATATATATATATACATATATATATATATATATATATATATATATATATATATATATATATATATATATATATATATATATATATATATCCCCCCCCCATTTTATTCATGACCTGTTTGTGCTGTGGACTCCTGAGTCCTTTGTCCTCTGGATGAGATGTTCAACTCAGGTATCATCTGCTTGAGTTGGTAGTAACTAAGGTGGATTGAAAAATCCATGGCACCTATCAAGAAGAGTAGGAGTCCTATATATATGTGTGTGTGTGTGTGTGTGTGTGTGTGTGTGTGTGTGTGTGCAAGTGTGTACAAAAATAACTTTTATTTACCAAATATTTATGTATTTACAAATATTTACAAGTGTACAAAGGTATATATATATATATATATATATATATATATATATATATATATATATATATATATACACACACACACACACACACACACACACACACACACACACACATACATACACAAATCTGTTGACATAATCATACTAAATTTTCATCCTTGTTAGACCCCCCACTCCTTTTTCCATAACCACCATCTGATTTTACTTAATATGGTTGCTAAAATCCATTTGCCATTAAGTATAATTTAATTTATTTTTTCTTTCCATATAACATAAATTTTATCTATTCTTTTAACAAATTATTTACTTCTATTCATACAATATCAATGTTTATTTTATCCAACCATCCTCAACCCAATTTTCCAATTTTGGACATGGGGTCGGGGTGTCATTTCAACAGTGACAATCATCTCAAGCCAAGGTTTACACCACCAATTGGCTAGCCCAACCACAGCAGTTCATCTGTACTACTCACTCGCACACACACTCACACCTACGGCCAATTTAGAGTGTCCAGTCCACCTATTACATGTCTTTGGAATGTGGAAACTGGAGCACCCAGAGGAAACCCATGCAGCCACAGGGGGGACGTGCAGACTCTGCACAGAAGTCACCCCAGCCAAGAATCAAACCAGAGAACCTCTTGCTGTGAGGCAAGAATGATATCTGCTACACCACCGTGGCCACCCTGTTACCCAATTCTTTTATATTGTAAAAAAATGTTCTTTATATAGTTTTCCCAATAACCTTTTTTACTATTTTACATTTCAAAAACACATGTTCTGTACTTTCTTCTTCATGACAAATGTAAACATATTCTATCACTTTTCTTCTAATTTGGCATATTTCCTTTTACTGGCAATTAATCTATTACCAGTCTCCACAAAAAAATCTTGACATTCTATTTTCTGATTACACCATTTGCGTCTTATTTTTATAGCTTTAATTTTTTATCTGTTAGATTTTACCATGGTTTTACATAGTAATGTTTCATCACTATATTCTTATGCCATACTTTTCTATATTTTTTATATCATCAGCATATTTTTTCCTTGGTAAAATTTTATTTTGTCACATATACACTCTTTTTCTCTTGTACTCTTTTTACCATACCCCAAAATTTATCATACTTTTATTTATACATTTTACTACTAACCTCGCATCTTTTTAACTTATCTACTTTAACACTTTGTACAAATTTAATGAAGTAGCTTATACGACTGGGTTAATTAACCCTAATCCCCCTTTTTTATTTGCATGTAAAACTCCTCTTTTTGTTGGGTTTAATCTAGACCCCATAAGAATGAAAACATTATCTGCAATAATTATTTTTCAAATGCTGTTGGCAACATAGATACACTTGCAAAATATGCTATTTTTCTCATCATTACTGAATTTATCAAATAAAACTTTTTCCTGAATGATAATTTATATGTTCTTCAGAAAAGATAGGTTTGTTTTATTTCTTCTATTGTTCTTTCCCATTGAATTCTACTTATATCTTTATTCCCAAATTTTATAAATAACACAGAAATTTCATTCCTTGTAAATTATATACCCCCAATCTTTACTGCATCACCTAAACCTTTACTTTTCTCTTCATTTAAAGCCATTCCTATCATTTCTAGACACTCATTTTGCAAATTATTATTTCTTTTATCCAATTTTGTTTTTGCAATTTTCATAATGTCATCTGCATATGTTAATATAGCATAAAGACTTCCATCTGGAGCATTTCTCCCAGGCCTCTGTTGAAAATTGGTTTTGTTCCAAGTAGGACTTTCCTGGTAAACAAATGATAAATAAATAATAAAATAAATAAAACAGAACTGAAATTCTTAAACCTTTGGGTGTTATATATTCCACTTCCTTCATTTTGTAATTTATTTCACATACTATCACATTCATAACTAATGCAACTCACTGGACATCCCTATCTTACACCACTATTCATGTATACCTCTTGGCTTATCCAGCCATTTACAAGTATTTTTACTTTATTATTACTATATGTTGACATACATATTTTCCTAACTTTCTCATATTATATTATATTATATTATATTATAGTATATCATATTATATTATTTCATTATTCCCCATAAGTTTTCATTTCCAGTTGTGTCAAATTCTTTATTGAGGTCTCCTATCATGATTTTTGTTTCATGTTTGATGTTCACAATATCATCCACAATTTCTGTAACTATCATTAATAATTCTTGACAGTCCTTCCCCTTTATTCAAATCTCTTTTGTATTATTTTCATAAATCATAATCCTTTATTATTCAATGCTATTGGTCTCCATTTTTTAAATTGCCTTCTGTTCCATATGGAGTTAAGTATTATGTTACATAACTCTTTATACATAAAACCTTAATTTAGCCATTCATTCAAAATCTTTAAAAAAATATTTTTTGCCAGTCCTATACATTTTTATACATTTCATATCCTATTCCATCTGGGACTGCAGCCAAATATGTATTTACTTGTCCAAATACTTTACCTAGCTTATTTAAACAAATATCCTTTTCCAACTATTTATTCTCTTTTTCTGTTATCTGCTAAGACCGTTTGTGCATCTCAGCACTACTCGTGTGGTAGCACTGGGTTGTATTCAGTAAGTGGCTCTACACTGTGTATAGAACCATGCAACTATGGTAAACACTGTGGCATGCTAATTGCAACATAAGCAGCTGAACTGTACTCTATTTAACCAATCCAAGATAGAGCAGCTACTCAACAAGCTATAAAGCAACAGTGTAGACTCAATGCTGGTTTCCCTGTGAATTCCAAAACATATTGGAACACAGCCACAGAAAGGTGTCTACACAGAAAGAATGTTAGGAGCTGCTGTTGCTTTAATTCATGTGTTATGTGCAACAGGCTGAAATCTATGTTGCTGCTGCTGCTAACAGACCACGGCCAAGATGGAGAAGAGTTTTCAGACCGTGTTTAACTTATCTCAATCTGCATGAAATAGAAATTGTAGAGTGCTACAGGGTGGATAGAGACATACTATATGAACTTTGCAACCTCTGTCATCCTCAACTCAGAACCAGGGCAAACTGAGGGGAATCAATGCCAGTGGAGACAAAGATATGTGTAGCACTTGGAATTTAAGCTACAGAAACCTTTAAAGACCAACAGGGGACATTCTGGGAGTGTCACAACATGCCTGTGACAACGTATATTTTCTCCAAGCTCCTGTGGACAGGGGCCACAAATATGCAGGAGATCTACCCTATAGCATACTACCCTGAAGTACTGGATGCCATTGATTGTAAACACATAGAAATCAAGGCACCACTTGAGGAACAGGGAAGGATCTACTTAAATATAAAGGGCTTCCACTCTATTACCTGCAAAGTCATGTGTGATGCTAAGGGAATCATCTTGAATGTGTGTCCTGGCAACATAGGCAGTTACCATGGCTCATAATATCTGGTACACCTCCTAACTGTATCAGATGTTCACTAGGGCTGATATCCCACAGGGTTATTTACTGGAGGATGCAGGTTATGCATTGGAATCATGGCTGATGATACCAAACAGAAATGCACACACACGCTGAAGAACATCATAATGAGGCACACCCTCAAACCAGAAACATCATAGAGCTTGTGTTTGGGCTGCTGAAGTCATGGTTCCTGTGCCTAGATAAATCTGGGAGAGCCCTGCAGTACAATCCACATACATGTACTGAAAGTTTCACCATCTTTGCCATGCTTCACAACATTATCCTGAAAAAACAGCTTCAGCAGGATCAACAAGGGAAAGGGGCACACATCACAGATATGGATAAATAATTATTTGAAGTGCTTATCAGTAATGACAACATTTGGCTTACCATGTGCAGATGATTCTAGGATCCCTGTCATGATGATCCTGGAAGAAATTAAGAAAAAGGTAAGGACACCATCATCACAATTAACACTAACACAGGGGGTTAAAGTTAATTAAGTTCTTTTAAGAAGAACTTGGATGGCATGTCCACCCCAAGCCCATGTGTAATCAACAAGAATGTGTTAACTGTATCAATCTGCAACTATCCCCCCCAAAAAAATGATGCTAAACATAACTTAAGTACTGCTGCTGTTGATATTTTACAATACAAGAAGTATTTAACAACTGAGATAGGCAAGCCTACCTGGAAGCTCCTCCTGGGACATACTTGTCTTCCCTGAAACAGGAGCATTGACATCAGTGTTGTGCACTTTTCACTGAGCTTTTTGGATCCCTGATACTGGATAAAAACACTTCATTTGGTGTCAGTGGTGACTCTGTAGCAGACCCCTCCTCAGTAGCCATCTATTTACAGGCCACTGCAGCTGCTCTCTTCTTGGCTGATGAAATCATATCAGTGGCCCTATGATGCACCTGATCATATGCCCTGCTCTGGCCACCTACTGCATTTACATCAGCCACCATATGCTGCCAAATTTACATTCTGCCAGACATATTCCCATGTATCCACTCAAGCAGAAAGGCACCATGTCACCTAAATGCTTCGGCTATCACTTCATTTTCAGTGTCACTGAAGGGGGGGGGGGTTGTGGGGATTGGGATGCCTGGGTGCCATAGTCCTAGGGGCATAAAACACAAAAGAAGGATAATGCGCATAAGTCTCACATAAATTAAAGTCCTGCTTTGATATAACACATAAAAGGTAGTATTTCACGGTTTACTATTAAAATTACTAAATACAAAAGAAATTTTGTACCTAAATGTCAATGGTTAATGTCGAATCAGCAGATTTATGACAGTTCAGTTAATCGTAAATCTGCAGTAATTGCCAAAAATGTTGAATTCAACATTTTACAGCAATTAACAACAATGCCACCCTTACCATAACGCCCAAACTCCTACAACTAACATCTCATTTATGCAGGGAGACTGCACCTCCCGCACACCCCCAACTATATATTCCAACTCCGAGATCACACTACAGTAAAAAAAGGGATATAGTTCCCTAACCACACTGTACCGCGATCTCTATATATCTTCGAATGTTTATATTCCCGAATGCACATGACATTCGCAAATATAACGTTTGAACATTTGGAATGTACTCATATGAACTATTTGAACATCTGTCATTCGAATAATTCATAGGTGTACATTCCGAAGTCGAGATTTCAATAGTAAACTCTATTTCACTATTACCCACTGGAGAAACATAAAACAGTCAAAATATTCAAATATAAAAATGGATTTATGTGGTTGTAACATTTGTGCCAGCACAGAAATGAAACTTGGCTCCCAACCCCCAAAAGAACAGACAAATGACACATTTTGCTAACAAGCCATCAGTGAACTGCTAAAAGTGCTATCAAATAAACTGTCCCCAAAACATGTGTACACATTTACCACAGAACATTCAATTTTTTTGCAATTACCAGTCATGTCTACCTGTGGCCAGCATTCCCATAGAGATGTCTATGCACCATCCTAGAAGGCTAACATCTCTGTATCATTGACAATATAGGGCATTTACATTTCACTTAACTAACAATAGAAGAGTGTAAAAATAAAAACAGTTGTAACATTAGCACTTGTTATGACAGTTAATAAAGCTGTGCATCTGAGAAAGTAAAATGCCCTGACAAACATGCCTATACCATCAGTAAACTTCTAAGAAGTGCATACAGATAAAAGTAGCATTTACTAATGTGTGTATATGTATATGTATATATATATATATATATATATATATATATATATATATATATATATGTGTGTGTGTGTGTGTGTGTGTGTGTGTGTGTCTGTGTGTGTGTGTGTGTGAGAGACACATACACACACACACACAATTTTTCTTAGTGAAATGTGAGCATATCCAGTATATAACTGAAAAATGCAATCATACCTTATCAAGATCAGTTTTTTTTCTCTGCAGATAAATCCCAAAGTAATGTCTTCTTGTGTTATCCACATAAATAAGTCTTCTCACCTTCAGGTTCCCTAGCTACACTGTTCCCTTTTTACAGTGTAGATTCAGGGCTGTGAGCATGGTGAAAATGCAAATGAGGTGTGAACTCATTAGAATTACTGAATCCTTAATACTTGGTTCTGTGTAGCTGAAGTAAACAATAGTGCAGGCCCTGTTTGTTGCTAATGGATTGCAGCTGTGGATGATTACTGGTAGGGAGATGGAAACACAACAGCAATTCAGACTCCCTTACCGCTAATGGGTGTGTCAGCCAGGTTAGAATTACAAAGTGTAGAAGTAATTGCATCAAGGTTTTAAATCTAAGTAAGCAACACACAGTTCACAGTTTCTGTTCAGTAACATCCAACCTCCCCTTCATTTCTTGACAATTGTATATTATTGCCATTTAATATCCTCACACATTTTAAGGACAATGATACAGAAAGTTTTACAGACTGCATACCTCAGATTACTGGTCAGATA
Organism: Protopterus annectens; assembly: GCF_019279795.1. Taxonomy (NCBI): domain Eukaryota; kingdom Metazoa; phylum Chordata; order Ceratodontiformes; family Protopteridae; genus Protopterus; species Protopterus annectens. The sequence continues at coordinate 970,843,443 of NC_056747.1, forward strand.
AGAGAAGAATGAGCAACAAACACAGAGAGATAAGACAGAACTGCATTTTCTGCAAGCAATAATCATAAATGGTTGTGTGGTCACACAGTGTACTACATCTGAAATTAATACATGTACAAACAACTCAGAAGTGTACAACTGTCATATGTTTGTGGATGATGTTGCAGTTGCTTGTATGCACAATGATTTTCATTTTCTGCTGCAAAGCTTGTTTCTGTGGCAAAGAGGGATAAGAGGGATAATAAGCCCTTACTGTGTTTTGAAGGTTCATTGGAGTAAGAGTTGAAATCCAGACCTGTGTAAAAAGGAAATTCCAGACATTTTTACCGTTATTCTATTTCACATTATACTAAATATTACTTATAACACTTTATGCATAATTATAAATAGTGGAGCTGATATGAGTTTTATGCATGAGGGATAAGACACCTTTACTATTTTTTGAAGGTTCAGATGTATGACTGTGGGTATACTGTCTACTATGTTTCTGTAACTATAATTCTGCTATATGGACTTGATGGCCTTCACACTTAAGACACACACAAATTAATGTATATACAAGGACCATATCAAGTCACATGCATACATTGTTAACACCTCAATATGTCATTTGTATTTAGAAATAATTCATGACTATGTCTGAGAAGCACTTCTTTTGTGGCAAAGATGGAAAATCACCACTGTGGAAGAAAATGTTTTGTCCCTTATGCATAGGTTTGAATCCCACACTGTAAAAATCAGTTATGGCAGTGTATAAAGCCAAACAAATATGTGTCAGGTCATGAAATGTATGCCCCCAGTGCATGTCTGCAAAGTTAATTCACCTAATAGTTATAGAAGCACACACCCCTCAAACTAATGTCAAGTGTCAGATTAACTTTCCAATTTCCAAAACTGCTTTCGTCTCTTTTTGACACTGTTGTGCTCCACTTAACATGTCACAAACGCAGTTGGTATTGTTGTTCAGGTTTGTGCACTACCAGTAAACGTGATAACAGAAACTGGCAGGAAATCATTGTTTGTTATTACACTGCTTTGGGATTAGACATGTCTGGTGTTAGAGGGGAAGATGCCCAATTTAGGGTGCAGAGGTGGGTTGTTCAGGAATCCAGAATATTTATTGGACACCTGGTAAAGTGCCACAGCCAAAAGCTTTTGCAGGGGGACTATTCTGGCTCCCAGTACAAGTCTGGGGCTTGGGATAGCCTGGCCAAGGCTGTATCCAGTGCAACTGGCATCAAACACACTGGAGAATAGTGCAGGCACCATTCAGTGACCAAAAAATGCACAAGAGGGATATTCTCAACCAATGGTTGGATGAGTTCTGAACTAGCAACATCCCACAGTTGTGTAAATATGCTAATAAAGAGAATTTATAATACATAGAAAGCTAAATATAGGCAAGAGTGGTATGCATAATGCTCTTCTGTTATTTTCTTTTTCTTCACAGCTAATTCTAAAATAGATGAGAACAGGCAGGCCCATGCTGAGCATCTGGAGTGACTGAGGGAAGCAAGGGGTATGTATGCAACATGAGAGAAGGATTCCTGTACTTTTAAAATTTAAAGAAAAATGTTCTTTTCTATACAGTAGTAGCAAAGTAAGCATGCATATCCTAACTGTAAAAGCAAGTATGCATGCATCAGTCTGTAGCACAAACCAATTCTAGGAGTCAAGCTTAAGACTGTAGTCAGAGGTTATGGGTCCAAATACCACAAGTAACAAGTATAAAATACTGCAATTCTTTAATAATACTACAGAAATTAAATTCTACACAAGTGGCATAAATGCCTTGCTGTTAACTTTAATTTGTATAATTGGACCAAGCATATGTGCAATAACTGCACATTGAAATGATTACTTTGAACAATCTGTAATTATAGTTTGTAGTTGTTAGGAAGAATACTTACATGTAAAACTTCATCTAAAATAGCTGTATTACTGTCATAATGCATTGTATGTCACATATGATGGTACTACTTTTATCTTTGTTTTCTGTCATCCCAACCTTCTCTTTTTTATTTTCTATTATGTGTCATCAAAATGCCTCCATGTCATCCATCTATAACAAATCGCTAAATGCATCACAGCACAGGGAGGTAGGCCAACCTCAGTGGTGTTACCTGCCCCCCACTCTACTGGATCCAGCACCAATGGCCAGCACATCTGGGACCCAACCTGGTAGTACTGCCTCTGCTGCCCCTCCACTACCTGTGCCTTCAGATAGCACTATCCCAGCAGCTGGTGCTGTGGTACCCCACAGGAGTTCTGGCAAAGGTGAGGATTTCATCACCCATCAGAAGATACCAGAGTTGGTGCATAGGATTGTGCACAGCACCATTGGTGTATGCCTATGCCAGATAGAGGATCTACTGTCTCTCGTGATCCATAGGAGAAAGAGACATTAAGCACTCCAGCAGCCAGCAGAATAAGGGGACACTGATGACAGTCCTGTGAGTGAGGACTAGATTCTCCTTGTCCCCATGATTGATGGGCATGAGCTTGCATTGTCCCCTCCCTCACCCCAATCATGGTAACCCCCAAACTTTTGTGTCCCTCACCATCCCTGTGTCTTTCCTTGTTTGTCCTGTTTGTTTGCATTTGCTTCTTCACCTACTCAACTTACCTGACCTAGAAATACCAATGTCCATTATCCAGCATCCATCTCTTATTGAAGTTAAAAAAGGGAGGGGGGCACCTGTCCCACCAGAAAAAATCATCCCATAGGTAGCTCTCCATTTTGTACATGTGTCTTCTTGACACACTTGATTTGGTCCAGTTGGCTATACAACATGACTACATTGTCAACCCTCTTTTTGGAGGCGACAGTCCAAACTCAGCTAATATTGTGTACCTATTTTCATTTCACACTGTTGAATAAATTGATAGCTGGTTCTTTCCTACCTCCCTCCTGCATATTCCTATATTGCTTTCCCTTTTTTCTTTCCCCTGCTTGCCCCCCATTTCTCCACTTTCCTATATATACCCCATTTTAACATTTATAATATGGTCAAAAAATAGAATCACACACAACACACATAAGTAACAAAAGAACAATGGATTCCTTCACTTTTTTGTCTCCATGTTTGCACTGAGTTTGGCATTGTGCACCAATGCCAAACAATGCTGAACGGTTCTTCTGTGGTGCAGTTACTTCCGAGCAATGCTGCTTAAACATGCTGTACTACTTCAACACACAGTAGCACACAGTCAATTTAGTATAAAAAATAATTTCATTGCATTATCATTGTATTATCAATATTTATTTAAAAGTATTACATACACCTGGATTTGAACCCTATATCATCTGGGATCCAAATGAAATGTGTCAATGCATTTACACCTGCTGTCATAGAGCCAGGTAAGCAGCAGGAGTATTTCATACCCTCAGTGCTGAGAACTCTCAGAAGTTTGGCAATGAGGCTTGTGTCTGTGCATTGCTTAACTATGTGCAAACAGGGGAAGAGGTAAAAATTTGTATCTCACATGTGCAAACACTTTGCCAACCATCGTGCAAACCCTCTGTTTGGTGGTGCGCTATGCAGAGTGGACAATAGCCTGTATTACATTTGTTTACTGTCCATTTAGTCTTCATGCCATGAAACATGTGGAAACACAAACAAAATGAAGGCACTATCTAAGAAAATGACACATATTTACAATGTAGCCATCTGTCACCTCTTCACATGCACTGCAAACTTGGTCTTATATACAATACACCTCTTTATAATGACAATACACATTCAGATTTTCCAATACTAGTAGTAATGTGAACACCTGTTTGCATATGGTTTGTAAAGCTGTCTCTTAAAGAATACTTGCACATTGGAAACACAACAACCAATAATACACATTGCACACTCATCAATGTGGTAACATGCAGAACTTTAATATCTTGACAGTTGGACATGGCTAGCTATCCATTTCATGCAGGCCTCACAGTATCTTCACTCCAGCATCCACTGCTGATGTCATCCACTATAAATTGTCTTGCAGCCTTGTAAATTTATTTTCATTATTTATTTATTGACATTTATTGACCAGGAAAGTCCACTGGGTCAGGAACCTATTTTCAGTGGAGGCCTGGGGAGAAATGCGTCACAATTAACACAGTCAAATAAAATATAGACACTTGACAAAATTTTTTAAAAAGTAGAATATGCAAAAGTTAACAAAAGTTATCAAAGTAGAATACACAGACATATAAAACTTAACAGTATGTATCCAAACATAAAAACTTAGACAACAGTTGGTAGTATAGTAAAAAACATGAGTTGTTTTGTTTTTTGGCATTGCATGAAAACGTGCAGTTCTTACCGAATAAAAAATAGTGGTAATAGAGCTATGTTGTTGTCAGGGTAGTAGTTATTTTGAACTATCGAAGTGGGTTAATATTAAGTAGTGTAGGTTTTATGGTGGCTTGTCTGTGTTGCACTGGCATTTGAGATTATTTAGTAAGTACATTTTTAATGCTACTTTGCATGTCTTTATACAGTCCATTTGGGCAATATGGGAGGGTAAGCAGTTCCATTGTTCAGCAATGCTATGGGAGAACAAGCATTGTCCATCTCTTTTATTGGGCTTGGTTACACTCAGTAGCAATTTGTTGGAGGATCTTAGGGTATGTGTAGGAATATACATTTGTAGTATTGATGAGAGTGCTGGGCAGGTATTTGGTTTGTAAATTAGTTTATGGGCTAGCATTAGTAGGGTAAAGCAGAGATAGTTTGGGAAATCCAATCAGTTCAGTTCAGAGATTGCATGGCAGTGGTGTGAGCGATTAGGCTTTCCTGAGGCAAATTTAGCTATTTTATAGTAGCAAGACTGAAGTTTATTGCTGAGGAATGAGTGAAAGTTAGTAAAGATGGTACTACCATAAAGTAGGGCAAGGATGAGTAAGGTACTTGCCAGTTTTGTTTTGGTGGGTTTGTCCGTATAGAGTTTGCCAAGTTTAAAGTGTGTTCTCTTTATTGCATTAAGAATGTATGTTCCAAAAGTGAGTTTGTTATCAATTGTAATGCCTAGTAGTTTGACAGTTTTTACTATTTCTATTTCAGTTCTGCCTTTAGAGAAGATTTTGAAGTCTCTATCTGGTCATCTTGAAGAGAATGATAGAAGTTTTTTTTTTTTTTTTTTTTGGCGTTTAGTAGCAGTTGTGAATTGTTTAGCCATGATTCAATCCCTGTAAAAGCATTTTGAGTAACTGTGAGGAGGTCAGAGAAATTGTTTAAAGTAGAGATTATTGTTGAATCATCAGCGTACTGGATAATTTTACCGAGTTGTGAGACTTTGTGCAGGTCATTAATAAAGATATTGAAGAGTAATGGTCCCAGAATTGAACCCTGTGGGACTACTATGTTGTTTGACAGATAATCAGATTGGACATTATGCCATTTTACAGATTGTTGTCTATTGTTTAGGTATGATGTAAACCAGTTGAGGGATTTGGGGGAGCAGCCAAGTTTTGTTAATTGGATCAGAAGTTTAGCATGTGATAATGTGTCAAATGCCTTAGATAGATACAATAGGATTACTGAAGTGGGGTGACCTGTATCTAAGGCTTTGTTGACAGTACTGGTGAATGAGAGCAGGGCTGTAATAGTGCTGTGCTTTAGGTGGAAGCCATGCTGAGTAGGAGACAGAAGATCATTATCAGTTAGGTATTTGAGTAATTGTGTGTGTGTACACACTTCTCAAGGATTATGGATAATGGGAAAAGTATAGAGATAGGGCGATAGTTTGAGAGGTTGTGGAGTAATAGATTTTTTCCATAAATATGGGATGTATCTTTCTGCAAGAGAAAAGTTTATATGAATACTAACTGGATATGCAATTGCGTTTGCTGCTAGTTGTAAATATTCTGAGAGAAGGTTGTCTGTAGAAAGAGACCATGGTTTGAGTTTTTTAAGAGATTACATATGAGAGATGTGGGTACTGATTGAATAGAAAATGAGTGAGTTGCAGGTGGATTGGAATTTTTGTCAGGAATGAGTGGTACATTGTCATTTTGTATCACATTATTAGTATTCTGGGAGTATGGGTTTAGGCTTGTTGAGGAGTCTTTGACTAATTTTTGGATGGTGGTAAAGTGGGTATTAAAGTCATGAGAAATTTGCTGTGAGGTATTTTCAGGTGCAGGAGATAGATTTTGTAGAGTGTCAAGATTGAGAAGGGTGGAGACTGACTTCCAGAATTTCTTTGGATTATTTTGTAAGGTTGTTAGTTTAGAGGAGAAACAGTTCTTTTTATCTTGTATTACTAGCTTCTTGACTCTGTTGCTGAGTTGTCTGAAATTAATTTCATTTTGTTGTGTTCTATCTTTTTGCTAAGTTTTCCATGCTTTATTTCTATGAAGGAGACATTGTTTGGTCAGCTTTGTTAGCCATGGGGTGTGATTCACTTTTGTTCACTTGTTACGTATGGGGGCTAAGCTATTAAGAGTATCCAAAAAGAGCTTATTAAAGTAATTAACTGCCTTGTCTATGGGGAGAGTTTTTAGTGGGAGCCAGTTATGGGTTTTTAGAAGTGTGTTTTGAGCATTTGAGGGTGAGTCCTGTGGGTGTATGCTGGGAGGTAGTCACTTAGTATATTGGGTGTGGTGCTAGAGTTTGAGTAATTGTGAGGGTGGGTAACTAATATCTAATCTAAGATAGATTCTGATCCTGTAGATAGGCCATGGGTGGGAGTTTTGATAAGCTGAGGAAAGCTGTATAAATTTATGCTGTTGGCTGGAGTGTTGGAGGTAAGATTTTGCCAGTTAATATTTGTATCTCCTAGGATTTTAGTTTCATTTAATATATGTAAGTTTATCCATGATAAAAATTCCTCTAAAATGGGAATGTTCTGGCCTGGGGGATATAGACTACTGTGAAAGTTAGGTTTTTCTTGTTGTTAATATGAAGAGATGTTAGAACAAATTCTACATTTAGAAAGGTAGGAAATGGTTTGGGGTAGGAAGTGAGATTCGGGGAGTTTTCCTATATTAATGCAACACCGCCACCCTTTCTGTTGAGTCTATCAGAACAAATTATGTTGTAGCCTGGAGTGAGAATTTCAGTATCTGAAATATGTGGCTTTAGCCATGTTTCAGTTACGGCTACAATATTTGGGGTGTGGGTAGTTAGCCAAGTATGAAATTTGGTAAATTACAAATGCTATGAATAATTGTTGTTATAAAGTGTAATTGGTGTAGTTTTGGGTTTGAGTTAGATTTTTGGGAATGGTTTGGGCCAGGGTTGGGGTGGATGTCCCCACATTTAGTAACTGAGAAGAGAAAGTGAATAATAGTTTAGGCATGATTGTTCTTTGCGAGGGGTCTGGGGTATTGTGAGAGGCAGAGTTTAAGTTTGGAGTTGGTAGGAAGAAGTTTTGTTTGGGTGAGAGTAAGGATATGTGTTGAGATTAAAGAAGGTGAGGTGTCAGAATAACTGTTATTGTTGTCTGATAGTGGTAGGGTGTGAGTGCTGGATGGCTGTGGAGATGGGCTTAAGGTGGTGTATATAGAGGTGGTATGAAATAGTAGGCAAAGAAGAGCAGTGCGGGTAAAAATGAATAAAAGGAATTGTATGCGTTGGAGTGTACTAGTGAGGGAAGCCATCTTAAGGAAGATAGAAATGTGTATGTGGGAGTAAAAGTCAGACTTGTGCTGTGGCACTTGCGTAAAGTACTGAACTCTCTAGTCAGTGTACTTAGATAGGTAGGGGTTCTTTTCTCACTGCAGTCAACTGGTGTGTGTATGTGTGTGCATGTATATGTATATATGTGTGTGTGTGTGTGTGTGTGTGTGTGTGTGTGTGTGTGTGTGTGTGTGTGTGTGTGTGTGTGTCTCTATCTGTCTAGTCAGAAGAACATAATTGTTTATCCTGCAGTCATCCCTCCAATCCCATGGAGTACCAATATTTCCATAGTTGGACATACCTATACATCCATTTCATACAGGCCTCCCAACATCTTCTCTCCAACATCCACTGATGTCATCCACTATAAGTTGTTCTGCAGCCTTGTAAAAATCAGACTTGTGCCATGTGTAAAATACTGAGTACCCTAGTCTGTGTAGTTAGTTAGGTAGGGGTTCTAATCTCACTGCAGTCAACTGATAAATGTGAGTGTGTTCATCTAGTCAGAAAAGCATAAGGGTGAATCCTGCAGTTACTACTCCAATCCCATAGATTGCCAATATTTTGACGGTTGCACATGCTTGCACATCCATTTCAGGAAGGTCTCCCAACATCTTCTCTCCAACATCTACTGCTGATGTCATCCACTATAAGTTGTCCTGTAACCTTGTAAAAGCCAGACTTGTGCTGTGGTGCTTGCATTACATACAGAGTTCTCTAGTTGGTGTACTTAAATAGGTGGCGGGTTCTCTTCTCACTGCAGTCAACTGGTGTGTGTGTGTGTGTGTGTGTGTGTGTGTGTGTGTGTGTGTGTGTGTGTGTGTGTGTGTGTGTGTGTGTGTGTGTGCAATTGCTTGACATTAGAGAGAGAGCATTTTACACCAGCATGTGGAACACTGCTATTACCATCTTCTCCTCACTAGACACTGCTGATGTCATTACCTATAAAGTGTTATCCAAAAAGTAGTGGAAAGTGCTCAAAAACAAACTAAATCAAAAGAAGAGCACAGTGTTGCAGGTCCACGGATAATTTATTGTATAAAACACATCCACAAATGAAATAAAACTTAATTAAAATCCACAATGGTCTACCATTGTGGATTTTAATTACGTTTTATTTCATTTGTGGATGTGTTTTATACCTATAAAGTGTTGCCTGACAATCTCCAAGTCAAACTTGTGTTGTAGCACTTGCATTAAATACAGAGTACACTAGTTGGTATACTTACATAGGTAGGGGTTCTGTTGTCACTGCAGTCAACTGGGGTTAGTGTGTGTGTGTGTGTGTGTGTGTGTGTGTGTGTGTGTGTGTGTGTGTGTGTGTGTGTGTGTGTGTTTGTGCACTTGCTTGACATTAGACAGAGTATTTTACATCAGCATGTGGGACACTGCTATTACCATCTTCCTGTCACCGGACTCTGCCAGTGTCATCAGCTATAGCTGATTTGTGGATGTGCAGTATTCCCATCAGGGCAGGGTCAGAAACTGGCCTGTAGGTCAGGTACAAGTCACCTCATCCTATACAATATAGATTACAGTGACATGGCTTTCAGTCTATCCACATGCATCATGACATGATTTGTAAGCCTTGCATTTTCTTGTTGAGAAACCCCTCTGTTCTCCAGCTGCTGCAGGTGTCTGGTGAGGTGCATGCAAAAGGAGCATTGTACTCCATTAGTGTTCTGATGAGGGTTGAGTACAGTGCTGTTATGACATCCTCAAATCTGGATATGATGGCTTGACTTATGAGGTGCACAATGTAGTCTTTCCATACCACCGTGGAAACATGGTGGTCAAAGTTCAGCTTGCTATCTACCTGTGTTCCACTGAATTTGAGCATGGAGGGGTGTTGTCAATGCTGAAATTAACAGCAAATTCCACTTTGAAGAAGGCAAAAATAATGACACATTTTTGCATTTATTTGTAGACAGTGTGGCTTTGGCATCAAATATTTGTATGTGTTAGCCCCTCCTGTAATATGCTAACATTATTGGTGGACTCAATGATTGCACCCAATAAGCAATAATCAGCAAACTTGGTAAGCCAAAGGCTATATACTTTAGCCTGGACTGCTGAGAAATAGATTCCAAACAGGAAAGGGCCCAGCACACCACAGATCCTTGTGGTATGCCACTGGTAACAGCTCTACTGGTATTGGTTGATTCACCAACTTTCACAGTATGTGTTCTGTCATTCAACCAACTGGCTAACCATCCAGTGACATAAGGATTAACCCCCAGCTGTGAGAGTTTCTCAATGACACCTGAGTGGGGGATTGTGTCAAAACCTTGGACCAGATAAAGATAAGCAGTATGCACTATCTTACCTTCATCCAGGCCTACCACACTATCACACAGAATCAGTGAGCTCTGACATCACAAATCACCTATAGCATGATTCAGAACATACAGCTACCTGACACAGTTGGATCCACACTTCAATACACCCTCCAAGCAGAATATGTTCCCATAGAAGGGTGCACATCAACATGCATCCATCTAAGTAGGGGGGACAGCACTTGATGCATGCATGTATAGACACATCCTGACTCTCCTTATCTGTGAGGTAGACCAACATGTCATCATGGACCTTTTCTAAATGGACAGTGGTAATATCCCAGGTGTCTGCAAAATATGTGTGTGTTGTTAATGCTACATCCATGTCTGTTACATCTGTTAGATGTCCTCAAGAAGGTCATCAAGGGCATGCATGATGACAACACTATCATCCTGTGGAACTTGATCAGGCCAACTTAGGCATTTGATACAAATCCACACTGAGTTATTAATGCAACACTATCACAAGTGGCCATAAACACCTATATCACCAAGTGGGTAGACCAATGGATCACATATGTGGCATCTAAATATTTTGAAAATGTGTGAAGTGACCTATATCTTGAGTCCAGTGATCAGGTCCGTACATCAGGACTGTGTGCTAAGCCCTTTCCTGTCCATGATTTAAGTCACAGATGTCAAGAATGACATACACACCCTGTGTCCAAACAGCTGTCTGGAGGACTGCAGACTGTGGGCAATAATTGGCTCTAACTATGATATTAGTATAATACAGACAGCATCAACACACAACAAAGATTGCTGCCACAGCCATGACAACACATGAGATGAAACAAAAATATGGTGGGATGTTTTACATTAGGAAAACAAACTCACAACCCAGTGATAATGTAGACATCATACCCCTATGAGCAGACCAAGTGGTGTGCAACCTGTGTCCTGGGGTAGATGGTATGTGGAACATCCACCAGCATGTGGCCACAGTGGTGACTATTCCCTTGTATGTAACACAACTCCTAAGTATGTGCATGGCATCCACATGAAAGGCCATAATACCTTCATAGTTCACAGACTTCATCACACCAATAACTGAGTATAATGCACCCTTCTTCATGTACCTCCTTACGCATATTCCAGTGATGTGTAACTGAAGTGTACCACCTTTGCCACAGTGAACTCTCACACATCTTATTGGCCATACCTAGGTATTCTTTTTTGCTGCATAAACATGATGCATGTGTGATATCTGTTCTGGTAATCCACACAGTACATACATAGCTGTTTGACAACACTGCTGGCATGGGGTTACATTTGTGACAGTGTGGCTTATCACACACACACACACACTATATATATATATATATATATATATATATATATATATATATATATATATACACACATATATATATATATTTATCACATACACACACACACACACACACACACACACACACACACACACACACACACACACACACACACACACACACAGGTGTAGCCTGGATTGAATTGATCATACAGGTATAGCAGTGTCCCTCCTAACACCTCCAGCAGATGTTATAGTGCCATGACACTGTGCTTGATTACTCTCATAAATTCCTGACACTTCATAATAGCTGTACAAGTGTGTTCATGCAGAACCGTCTATGATCACTCAGAATCACAGATGTTATGTCAGAGACATGAGGATTACTGGTGGTATTATTCTGATATTGTCCATGACTGTGTGTGCTTCTGCTTACTGTTGTCCAAGAGCCTGTAACTACGTCCCACTTGTGGGAGACCTCTGCTGACATTACAGTCATATTCAGGCAAATCAGTTTACACAGCTTCACAATATACACCCACCCCCAATTGTATATAACATCCCCGATAGATGTCTTCTCCATTGTTCATGTCAGAATGCTTATATTACAAAGACATTTTCTCCATTGTTATGTCACCTTGTCTAACAGTCACATAATATACATTTGCACTGTGCAGGCCATACTGTACTATGTCAATATGTAATTAGTGTTCCTGCTACAACCATCTTCCATTTACATGCCCTCATCTGCTGTACATTACGATATTTCACCTGTCTTCTTTCCCTGTGTTCATTCCTACAATTCATCTGTATGTCCCTATTCAAGACTGTTTATTTTACATGGCAGTCCATGTACCGTTACAGATCATTTACACAACTTTTATTCAGAATGCCTGAAATGGTATTCCACAATACTCTGCACTGTATACACTGTCCTGTAATGTGTTTGGACCATATGTATTGCTATATTATTAACCCTGGTAATCATTGTGGCATTCTGTACAATCCAGTAGACCTACTTTGCCTGTAGGTAAACAGGTCTACATGTCTACTGATATTAGTGTTGCTTTTCACAGTTTCCTGGCCAGCAACACTATTGTCATCCACAAGACCATACTTATTTATGTTTAAATGCAGTACGTGGCATGAATAACTAACCCTGCTGCTCACCACGCAAACACGTAAACTCCATGTAGGCTTCACATAAATGCTACATGGGCTTTATTGAATCCATCCATCCATGTTTTTTTCACTCCTTTTTTTCCTTTAAACATTTCTTGTACATATTGTAATACACTACTCATAATCTTTTCTTGAGTTATTTCTATTTCTCCTTTTACATTTTTATTCCTCTCATTACTCTACCTTCTTCCTTTGCTAATTTGCTTAAGTAACTTAATACTTCTCTTTTTCCTTGTAAAAATATTTTTGCTTATATAACAATTATTGTATTTTTTCTTGATTTCTTTCATATAATTCTTTTTCTTTGTCAAAGTGCTTTTTATCATTATATTCTAAATCTTACAATGCATCATTATACTTTCTTTTATAGTTTTCTCACATCATATTACTACTGTTAAAAACATTTTTGTATTTTCCTTAAATATCATTCTCATAGTAATATGATCTGTTCATAACTGTATTACTAATCTCTTTCCTTCTTCATTCCATGCTTTCTCATTTATGCTTTTTATTCCTATTTTTATATTTTCCTTTTTTCCTTTATCTCTAGCCACATTGCAAGATAATCAGAAAATCATGTTTCAACTACCTCCCTTTCTCCTTTAACAAAACCTTTTGATACTATAAAATAATCTGTTTCAGTTCTATGCGTACCCATTTTGTAAATCCATGAGTTTTTGTCCCAAAGCTTTAAGTTACCACATCTTATAACTTCTAACATTTTTCTTATATCATTCCCTTTCTTTTTACATTTGCCTCTTAAATCACAAAGTCTTGTGTTATTATATTTATATTTATCACTGCATATTCTAAAATCTGATGAAATAAGCTGTCCTGTTCTTTACAATTAGAATAAGTATATAATGTTATAATTCTATATACTTGTTCTTTCCATTTTAAATCTACAATGGTTAATCTTCCCATTTTTTGCTAAAGTTACAGCTAATATCTTTACTATATTTCTACAGAATACGGCTACTCCAAAACCTCTCCCATTTCCCAAATTCCAGATTATCTTTCCTCCCCATAGTTTCTCTGTTTGTAATCTTTCTTCATTTGTTAAAAATATTATGTTCTAATGTAATTACATTTATAGACAGAGCTTGGTCAACCTACCATACCTCCAAAGATGCATGCATTAGCATATGAACAACTTCATAATTTGGCTAAGAAACAAATCAAAAAGGACAAACAAACCTACTTCCAAACCAGTCAACAAAAGCATCTAAACAATCCCTACAGATTCTAGCAAAGCATAAACTACCTTCTTAGCCCCAGTCATACCCCAACCCCAGCCCCTATATTTTCCAACAACACCGACCCTACAGCTACTCAATTCAACTCCCACTTTATCTAGTCCATAACAACCCTACTGGGCTTCCAGAACACCCAGCCTTTTACCCTGCTGTCTCCTACCCCAAACAACCCAAACCCCCTAACTTTTCATACCATTCAGACAAGCTACATAAAAAACTCCTAACCAAACTAAAACCCTGCTGTTTAGCAGCTGACCAACTCCCAAACAAATTGCTGCACCTTTTATCACCTACCCCATATCCATCTTGATCAATCAATCCATCACAGAGCAAAAAAATCCCTCTTCATGGAAAGTATCCCACATCATCCCCCTCCACAAAGATGGATCCTCCAGGGAACTAACTAACTACCACCCCATAGCCATCCTCTCCACACTCGCAAAAATCTTTAAAAAAATGCATCCACAATTAGCACCTTCACCACCTCCTTAGTCACAATGTGCTAGCTAGCTCCCAAAATGGCTCGACCCAAACGCAGTACTAGCACAGCTCAAATATCTTTCACCAGCACCATTAATCATCTCCTAAATGAAGGTCACTATGTGTCTTCCATCTTTATTGATATGTCCAAAGCCTTTGACACTGTTTCTCACCAATTGCTTCTAGACAAATTTACATCCCATGGCCTCACCACTGCAGCCCTAACCTGGTTTCATAGCTATCTTTCCTGTCATCAGCAAGCAACCAAATGGGCAAACAGTCTCTACCCGCTACTCCCCATCTCAGTAGGTGTACCCCAAGGCTCCATCCTAGGACCCCTCCTCTTTACCATATTTACAAACAACCTCAGCTCAGCAACTCAACTGGCACATATTGTCCAGTACGCTGATGATTCCACACTTATATGCTCAGCCCCCTCACCACAAGAACTTCAACTAAAAATGCAAAACTCCTTTCAAGATATAGAAAAATACCTCTCTGAGCATCAACTCATTCTTAACCCAAGCAAGACTAAGATTATAGTCTTCAGAAACAGAATATCCAAACCTAGTCAGTCCCCTCTGTCAGTCCTGTCTTCTAACGGAACCAAAACTGAACCCACTAACCACACCAAACTTCTAGGTGTCACAATTGACAAGAATCTAAAATTTGACAAGCATATTCCTCTATCAAAAAAGTTCACGCCAAACTTGGCACCCTCTATAGAGCTAAACCATACCTTACTCAGACTGCAAGACTAGCCACAGCTCATTCACATCTGCTTTCCACCTCTTATATGGATCTCACATATTCACAAACCTGTGTAAGACTAAGCTCAATAACCTTGAATCCTGCTACAACAAAATAGCCAAATTTCCCACCAATCAGCCATACAGGACTCACCACTGCTCTGCCATCTCCCAACTTAATTGGCTAGAACTCCCTAATCTTTTATCCCTTAACCAAATGGCCATGGCTCACAAAATTATCTACCAACCTAGCAACTGCCCCGCTCTCTCTAATCTTGTCCTACTCAATACTAATACCCGTTCCCTCAGATCCTCCATCAAGCTAATGCTAAAGGTATCCTGCACCCACAATTACCATGGCAACTTTCTTTACCTCCACAAAATTGCCAAATTATGGAATGCCCTTTCACAACCCAGCACTCAAAATCCTAACCACCACAAATTCAAACAGCTCCTTAAAAACTTCCTATCCAAACACTGGATCTGTTCCTGCTACTCACCAGGCTAATTTTCTTTCTACCTCTTTGTACCTTACCTTAACCTCTACTCCAACCTCTACTAGACTTCCTGCATCTATCTGCTACCTCTGCTGACTTACTGTACTCACATCTACAATAGCAATTTAACTTTCTGTCATTATTTCATTGTTGATATATATACATACATACTATCTCTGAATGTATACTGTTCACACTAGTCTCTGTACTTTATATTTCTGTGTAAGTTTAACAATGGCTTGTCCCTTCACTAGAAACTCTGTATATCATTTAAACTGTACATATTATAAACTAAATACTGTATTATAAAATTAATATTATTGCTGAATGCTGTATCACTGTATGCATGTGTAGCTTTTCTCCCCAGGCCTCTGCTGAAATGGGTTTCTGGCCCATTCGGACACACGTGGTTAACAAATGTAATAAATAAATACATAAATAAAAATATCACATATATTACACCACTCCAAAAATATTCTCCTTCTTATGATCTTAATACTATTCACATTTACAGAAAGCACTCTTAAATTTTTATTCTCCCTCTTTCTTAGATTCATGGTTTCAGAAGTTCATAGCTAAGTGCTAAGCTATCATTCTTAATAGGCCATTTCAAACCTAACAAACTTCCTTCCCAAACATGGGAATCAAACACTGTACTTTATGTCTGGGAATCAAACACTTTAACCATTATACCAAGCCCCAGTCTTCAGCTGTGTGTATTCCTTTTAATCCATTTCCTTTCTTTTTTTTTTAATTTTGTAATTATTTCTTTACATTTTCTTTTTCTGTCTTTTACACTTTTACCAACAGAATTATTTTTCCCCTTTTACTATCTCCCAGTTTATGTCCTCTTCATCACTTATTTCACAGCATTCTTCTATGTCCGCATTATTATTTTTTACTCATCTAATTTTTCTTCTATTTTTATTACTTCTAAAATTTCTTCTTTTGTTCATTTTCTTCTCTTTCTTTTTCTTTGTCTTTATTCTTATTTTCATTTTTTGTAATACATCCATAAATGTCTGATTTTGTTACATTTACAACATTTCAATTCACATTTTTTGCATCATGTCCCATTTCCTCACAATAAAAAAAAACATGTTTTGGGTTGTCCCCAGTATTTTACAACACCCCTATTCCCTTCCACATTTATCATGCTTGGTATATGTACATTTTTTTTCTCTTTCTATTTTAACACAATATTACAATTCCAACCACCACTCCATAAACCCCTTTTGTCATAAATTTTTACAGTATCCAGTATTTCATTATATAAGAAACTGTAGTTTTATTGGCCATTTTGGGCTAATTTCTATCTCTTTAATCTTTCTGATATAAAAACTGCTTTTGCGTGGTTTTGTGCGCCGGGCAGCGCCGGTTAGCTAGGATTAAACTATTCCCGACTCCACGAAGTCTACTCTTTAGTTTTTCCCTTGGAACTAGACAAACCTTCAACTTTAGCACTCAAACCATTCATTTTACAGCCCAGCACTTGCTTAAAACTCATAACAAGCACTAAATACCCCTAGCACTAGCCCACTTATACTGTCCAGAAGGACAAGGCTCTCTATTCGTCCACCCCAGTCAATCAGAAAAACAGCTCACTACCTATTCAGACATGTCCAAAGGGCAGTTTATGGTGTACTCTCCAGTCCAACTGGTGAATCTGGGCATTTTGAGGCAATGTTACAACTGCCTCATGTACACAGACAGCCCTCTCCTCCTACCACCAAACACTAATATATGCGAGAGATGCAATTATACAACCAAACTGGAGGCAAAGCTCTCTCAAACCCAGACTGTCACTGACTGTCAGGAGGAGAAGGGCAATACTTGCAACACACCACCAGTCTCACATAGACCTAACAAACCAACACAGGCAAATAACACACATAAATACACGAAAACATACTTGGACGCTCTAAACAAAAATCTGCAAAAGTAACAGAGATCTCCAAAGCAGACATCCAAGCAATCTCCACAACCCATCACCAACCATGAAACACATACTTCACATAATCAGTGTGCCACGCAATCACAGCCCTTAAGGCAAAATAACATACCCAACACACTAGTGATAGGCGACTCTATAGTCAGGCACACTGATGTCCCACTAACTAGGCTGGACAAGGAGAAGGTTACAGTTAGCTGCCTGTCGGGTGCCAAGATCTGCCACATAACACAAGCACTCAGGTCACTCCAGAACAAGTACAAATACGACTCTGTCATTATACATGTTGGTGTGAATGACCTGAGACGTATCTCCCTGGACTACATGAAAAGAAACATGGAAGAACTCTCTGTTCATGTAGCCCAGGCAGGTATGACCCTGACCCTGAGTAGCATCCTGCCCTCACCAAGAATGATGCCACAGTATAAAGAAAAAATGATCAACTTCAACAATTGGCTAAGTTTCTGGTGTCATTCAAAGGGTATCCAGTATCTCTCTGCCTGGGATGACATGCTCGACAAGCCACGTTGCTTCACAACAGATGGCTTGCACCTGTCAGCCTTAGGCTTTCGAATACTGGCAAAGGCTCTTGCCACCCCCATAATGCCTTTTTTAGGCAAGGCTCAAAAGACAAACCCACCACCGTAAATAGCACAAGTAACCAAAAACTGAGGGTAATGCTACTCAATGCCAGAAGTCTAAACCTCAACATGCACACACTCGAGGCACTCCTCAGTATGGAAAACATCGATATCTGTGCAGTAACAGAAACCTGGTTTAATGCTCCAGAGAGCACACCAGCACTACCAGGCTATAACTCAAACCATACCTTTTGGCCACAGAACCTGGACCGAAACACAAAAGATGGGGGTGTATCCATATTCATCAAGAATACTCACACCTCCAGGTTTGTGGTGCAGCACGATGCATCAGTGATCGTCCAAATGAAACTAACAACGGGCAAAACTGCAATCCAAATTGTAGCTTGCTACAGATCACCCACCATGACCCAGGACCCCCATTCCACATTTCTGGAGACACTGGGAAATATGAAGGTCATACCAAACACCCTAATACTGGGTGATTTCAACTACCCAAACATTAACTGGGAGAACTACTCAACTACTAACTCCCTTGCCCAATGCTTCCTATAATTTATAAACTCGAATGCCCTGGATCAAGTGGTCAACACCCCACCAGAGGGAGCAACATATTGGACCTGGTCATCACCAACATGGGTAACCAGTGTTCCACACCTGATGGCAACCCCTCGCTGGTTAGATCAGACCATAGACTAATCACTCTGGATATTCACATTCCGCCCCCAATCCTAGTCAAGAAAACCACTGTGAAAAACTTTTCAAAAGCAAACTTCACATTGTTTAAGACCGAGGTGGAAAGGTTCACAGCCCCCACGCCAATGGACAACGCTGTCCAAGCTGCTGAAACCTATACAAAGGCACTCTATGATCATCTGCAGGAATGCATGGATCGTGCTATCCCACGTAAAACCAAGACTCACTTCTCCAAGAAAAGGAAACAAGTCTGGTGGACCCCTGCCATAAACAGGCTCTACAATAGAAGCAGGAAACTAGTACAGATAAGAGCAAAATCCCTAGAATGAAAGACATCCCTGATCAGTATCAACAAGAAACTATGATCCCTCATTAAATCATCCAAGGCTAGTTTAGAAAGAAAAATTGCCAAGTCTCCAAAGATAACCACAAAGTGTTCTTTAGCTATGTCAAGAACCTAAGTGGAAACTCTCAGATCTGCTCTGAGTTGGTGCAGAATGGCACAAAATACACTGAACCGACTGATATTGCCAACATTTTGACAGACAGGTTCAGTGCAAATTTCACACCCCTCTCACCCCCTAAAGGGCCCATAACCATACCAGAAGAATGTAAGGCCCCAGCAATCACCGACACACAGGTTAAAACAGCCCTATCCAAAGCCAAAAACACAGCCTCAATGGGACCGGATGGTGTCCCAGGCTGTGTCTTACAAGAGCTCCAAAATGAACTAACCCCTCACCTAAACACACTGTTCAAACTCAGCCTTTCTACAGGCTACATACTCACAGAGTGGCGCACAGCAACAGTTATCCCACTCCACAAAGGTGGCGCCACAACAGACCCCAGGAACTATCACCTTATAAGCCTGACTAGCCTGGTCTGCAAGGCTATGGAGCGCATCATCATGGAACTCATTAACAGAGACATTGGGAACCTCGTAATTTTGGACCCCACCCATTTTGGCTTTGTTAAGGGCAGATCATGCCTCCTAAACCTGGTGGACTTCTTTGAGACAGTTACCAAGGCATTAGATGAGGGTAAGGAGGTCCACACAGCCTACCTAGACCTCGCAAAGGCTTTTGACACCATTCCCCATGCTGGTATTATAGACAAACTCACCAACCTGAACATTAACCCCTACGTCACGAGATGGGTTGCAAATTGGCTCATGGACAGAACCCACATGGTGAGAGTTGCAGACTCTAGGTCCGACTCTAAACCAGTTACAAGTGGCATCCCCTAGGGCTTAGTCCTAGGACCCCTCCTGTTCAGTATATACTTCTCAGAGGTACAGGCAAGCACAGAAGGACTTTGGCTGACCAACTTCACAGACAACTGCAAACTAGGGGCCATAATTGATTCTCCAGCTGATACAGACACCCTCCAGAAGGGTCTCACTGAGATGGATACCTGGTGTCAAAATCATGGCCTCAAGCTGAATGCCAAAAAGTGCATAGTCATTCCCTTTGGAAAAAACAAAGTACCCACAAACTACCACATAGGTGGTAGTCCCCTAAATACAGAAAAAGTAATAAGGGATCTGGGGACCCAAGTAGATAGCAATCTCTCCTTTGATAATCATATTGCCAAGGTGGTTAAAAAATCCTTCTACATGGCCCACCTAATCTCAAAAGGGTTCTCATCCAGAACAAAGGAGGTTATTGTGCCTCTCTGCTCATCACTTATTAGACCCATTATAGAATATAATGCCCCATTTGGGATGTACCTTACAAGACATCTGCAACAGCTGGAAAGACCACAAAAGTACCTCACCAAGAGGATTACTGGCCTCAAACAGATGACCTATGCAGCCCGACTAAAGAAACTCCAGCTGTACTCGGTTGCATACTGCTTACTCAGAGGTGATCTCTGCTTGACATACAAGGCCATGTCCAGCCCAGAATTGATGGATATGCACCACCTAAAAAAAAACAAATCCCTGAGAGCCACATGCTCTAGGGATATAAACCTTACCACAACGATAAATAGGATGTGCTGGAGGGATAGATTCCTGACCCAGAGACTCCCCATGCTTTGGAACAAGATTCCAATATACATCAGGCAGAGCCCCTCACTAGCACTCTTCAAGAGAAACCTTGACGGGTGGATGGGAAACAGAAAATTTACCCCAGGGATCACTGCAGTGGCTCTGCTGGACAGAGGCACAGCGAACAAATCTAAGGGGGTGGTGAAAGCCAACACACTCTGGCTAGGCTTATAAATGTCCTTGGGCAGATAGCCTAGTACTTACCTATGAACCTATGAACCTATAAAGCTTTCAAATGTCCTTTCAACATTTCTCTTTCTATTTCTGTTTGAAATTGCATGTGAATCTTCTTTTTTGTTTTCTGGTTAAATGCTTTTATCACGCAATATCACATGGGTTACAGTCTTTCTTTTTGTCATATTCTTCAACAAAATTTTCCATTGAGAAAACAGTCTCAAATATAATGTCACAAATGACTCTATTAATAAGAGCAAATGTTCTTACCTCATGTGCTTTTACACCCAAAGGAGTAAAACTGTCCCACACTTCATACCAGTCCATTCTTTGTCTTCCTTACTTTGAATCTGGACCCCCCACTTCAGTTTTTCATTTTCTTCTGCCTTCTTTACTGCTACTCTACTTTTGTCTTCTTATACTTTCTCTGCATATGTTTTCTTTTTCATCTTACCACTATTGTTCAGGATTGTCTCTGTGTCCTCCTTTTATATTTTCTAAATAATGTCCCCCCAGGAAACAACTCCTTCATTTTCTGGTTCACTCTGCTTCCCCATTTCTATAAGTAAATCATCCTGCAACCCTCCTGACTGGAGGGTTGTATTTATATATCCATCATTTGCTGGCTCATCTCCATCAAACAGGTTTCTCTGGAACATTTCCTCAGGAATCCTACACACATTCTGTGGTTCAGTATTTGCTTCATCCTTTATTTTATTCAGCACTCCATCATCTCCTTCAATTTCCATCTGCCTCCCTGCTTCTCCAGGCCACCTCTGCTCCTAGAATGGAAACAGGAGGTACTCCTCCAAAATGGGTCCTATTCACAACATTAAAGAGTAGTGGAAGTTCCCTGATGCCCAAGCTAAATTTTCTCTCAAAGTATGAATATCATCTTGGGTCTTCCTTAAAAGAGGCCACTAGCCTATTGACACTAACCCAGATAACAAAGAATAAATAAAACTAAATAAATACGTACTCATAAACTGGTCTGACTTTATGAGGAACATTACAGATCTAGGAGGAACAAGACTAAATCTAAGAGCCAAAATCATAGGCCTGTACCTACATCAGAGTAATTGAGAGGTATGTTGAGAATTGTTATGTTGAGAAATTATAGGTATTATAGTTAATATTAAGGATACAAGATAGATAAGGTAGGGAGAGACAGATACAGGATGAAAAGATAGACCAGAGGATAGAAAGTGGTAGTGTTTTAGTTAGTGTGCGCAGAAAGAGTTATAGCTAGGAGATGGGTGTTAAAAAGTATAGGGATGCATATATAATGGTTATATAGGTGGAGGTAGAGTATAGGATGAAAAGGAGGTTTGAGTTCATGCAGTGAAAAAGAATGGGGGAAGAACAGTCTGATGAGCAGAATAAGGAGAACCAGGATTGGTTTAGATACTGTTTGGAAAAGTTTTGAAGTTCTTTACCTTTTCTACCTGTTTGATATGTGTAGGAATGTTGTTTCACGGTTTTGACACATTGTGGGAGTCAAGGGAATTGACATCAGTGTTGAATGCTTTACTGATATCTAGTAGGAGTTTATTGGTAGAACAAATGTTTCTAATAGGTGACTAGTACAATATTGTGTTTTCTAATGCTGGGCATTTTTGAAGAGAGTATAAAAGTTTGTGAACAGCAATTAGTTGTGAGTAAGTACGTTGGTTTGGGAGACTGAGCCTGTTTAGTTGTTTTAATGGCAGGCAATGCTGTGTTTTATAAGAAAGGTTTATTGCAAATTTAGCTACTTTATAATAGCATAAAGCCAATTTAGAGGCAAAAGCTGTGCAAATGTTTGTTGGAATAAATGAAGCATATAGTAGTATCAGAAGAAGGTAACTTCATGCTAAGGCAGTCCTTGCAGAGTAGTTGAAATAAATATGTTTTCATATCCTGTCATTATTTAAAAAGTAATTTTATAATAGATTTGAGTGGTCAGAGTTTAGTGGCCCATGCCACAGAATAAGTAGATACAGCTTATTTATCAAAGATTGTATTGAGTTTTCATTATTGCTTACAGTTTTGTAAACTAAGACTTGAATTCTCTTTAACAATTGCAGTCATATTATTTTTCTGTCTCTGTTTCAGATAACAAAAAACATTAGAAGGACTGCATTTGCAAAAGCACAAATTCCAAGACCAAGGACTAGTAGATCTAGTAAAGCTAGAGAAAACAATGTGCGTTGACACCTGATGTTTTAATGCAGCTATTCTAGTATCACCTAATGCATCTTTTATATAAGGCTATTTGTTTAAAATTATCTATAAGTAATGTTTATTTGTGATTTGCAGAATAGAGCCATAATGTGAGTTTCCTGGGTCTATATCATATGAACGAATCACACAAATTGCGAACGCTCATAATATTGAATGGACCGGACCTTGAACTTCCTATTGTGGGGAGCCCCTCACACCCCCTGCTAAATATATATTCCAGCTCCGAGATCGCACTACAGTGAGGAAAGGGCAAATATCCCATTCTTCACTGTACTGTGATCTCAGAAAAAGCACTTTGAGATCCGGTACGTTCGATATTATGAGCATTCGCAATTTGTGCGATTCACTCATATGATATAGACTCAAGTTTCCTGACTTTTTTAATAACTGTACATGCTTACATTTGTACTCTGTAACTTGTCTTAGATGCAAATTCAGTGTTTCTGCAGGACCAAATGTGTTCTCATATATTTCTTTACTAAACATGCACTTCTAGACTGTTGTCACATATTTGTTATTTTGGATGCAGCATTATTCTAAGAGGTGGCAAGAGATGTACCTTGGACACATGCATATAGAGCTCAGACATGTATCTCTGCTTCTCCCCTAAGGCGGATCATCTTTATTCAACCTGACATGAGCAATTATGAGGTCATACTTGTATTTGTGGTGGAGAGAACATAGGGTTCTGGTGACATCATGAATCCTAACAACAACAAGACAGTTATATCCGTATCTTTGCTTAGCTTAGTGAGCGTAACATCAGGGTGTCTGACTATGGAGTTATCTTTTTCTAGTACAGAGCCTTGTGCGGTTACAACATCTGGAGACCTTACAGCATACTTTTCAACCTCTTACCACAAGAAATTTGGACAAAGCCTACAATAATGGGGGAAAGGCCCAAAAATGAGGACAGATTTTAAATATTGCTTTTGCAAACAAGTATTCCAACAATCAAAAAGCAAATGATGCTAGTAAGCAGTTCCTCCAGCAAACATTGTATGTGTTGTACAGCTGTGGTCTGTAACCTCCTCTACTTGCTTTTTAAATTGCATTTATAAACTTGAAAATTTGCTAGAACAACAGGATTTGTGTTACCATGCATTTTCTGAAAGATATGAAGTCTGAAACTCAAATGTATGTCATTATATAGTAACTTCAATCCTCAGTGATTTGCCACAAAACCACACATTTTATGAGGGACAGCCCAAAAATATGAGGCATAAATCTGGACATTCTGTAAAAATTTGGACATTTGAGAGCTATGCCTTTCAGATGTGGGCTTGGAACCCCAGCAGCTCTTCATATGAGTGGGTAAAGCTACAGGTGAGGGTGCCTGAATTTTGTCTAGCATTATCTAGGAGGCATAGGTAGTGATTTCCTTACAACTTCTACATGAGCAAGCCTAGTGTTGGGTGGCTGTGATGTGGTAGTTAACTATTTATTGACATACATTGTGTGTGAGAGGCTAGCCTCCAAAGTGAGTAAGTATCTGTACCTCTCACAAGTAATATTGGTGCAGTATAAGAGTAATGGATTGTCACTAAGCATGAGACAATTTTTACATTGTCTCAGAGTCTAGTGCAAGAAGGATGTTTCAACTTGCCTTTCAGGCTGCAACAGGGGACCCCATTTCTCTTTTTTCCTTGGTTTTCCATGGAGGCAAGCTGATAAAAGAGCAATAAAAGACAGAACACTATTTTTTCATGATTAAAAGTTAATGATTAGTGACAGCATGCAAGCAGTTTTCCCATCTGTAGGAGGGAGACTAAAGATAAAAAAAGACCAGACACCAACTAGTGTAAGTAGAAGCACAAGTAATGAAATGCATCTTAGAATGGACAACCTCAGTTTCAGGTTAACTAGGGCCTGTGTTAGTAGCTGTCTGCTTGTCCTGAATGTGCCTATTAGGATGGTTAAACTTCATTATTTAAAGATATACATAGGTAACTGTAATTGTATTAAGTTAATAGGTTCTGATGGAGTTTTGGGAGATATGTTTGGTTTCTTGTCTGAGGGATTTTATTAAAACAAAACGTCTTGTAAAATGTGACATAGATTCAAATGTTGATAAGAAAAAACTGTATAAAGAATTAACCTGCCAAACATTAATGGGTGCATGTATCACAAAAGCTTGAACAAGATATTAAAAAAAAAGCTGAATAATGACATCTCACCATAATGGTGACTCTTTCCATATTATCTTGGAATGTTACTGGTTCCACAGGTAAAGACAAAAATGAAAGACTATATTAATAAATGCAGAATGCAAACAGCAATGCTACAGGAGAGTCATTTGTATTTAGAGTTCAGACAACTTGTCTTTTGCATCCATGAACATGCTACCTCACTGATTGTTTATAGTGGCAAACCATCTAGGGGGGTTCTTCCTGCTCCGTTTTCTCCACTCACTCTGCTCTCCTGCCCTTCCCCCATATCTCCCCCTCCCCAGCACCTCTACTCTTATCCTAAGCAAATGACATCCCCTCATTCTTATGATACAATTATATACAACCCTACCTTGTCCACACCCACATTTCATGCACAACTTACTTTCTTTTATTTAGCCAAACTTATCTGCCCTCCCTTACATCCATCACCTTGAACTCACATGCCCACTACTATAATTTTTTGCATCTTACAAACTAACATTTTACCATAATTATACTACTGACCAATCGCATCATCCCCACCCATCCTTATCACAAACTGCAAGGTAAAACACCTAACCACATTTTCAAAGCCCACTCTGAAGTCAAACCATTTCCAACCTTACCTTCAGCTGCACACATATCACATGATAACAGTCTTTATTTACACCTGTGCTACATTCAAACACGCAAATTCCACTTTTCCTGTTGTTAAACCCACCATCACAGTTAACATGCTCCTCCTAACTTGCCTGGCCTCTTTACTCTTAATTCTCAACCTCCTACAGCTATATCTTTGCATACCCCCACACACCAATACACATCAACAACCTCCTCTAACTCTCTCCCCAATAAACAACACAGCTTTTCATGTACCTCCTCCCAGATTTCCCCTATACCCTTCCATTTTATTCAAGCCACAAACTGGCCTCCTCACCTATGAAACCACACTTGACACCAGTACCCTCACCTAGGAATAAAAAACACTTCACATGGTACGCATTTCTCATTACCTGTCTACTTAAATGTGGAGACGTACATCTTAACCCTGGCCCACCCTCTAATCCTAACCACAAGAGTAACCACAAAGATCTAAACATACTTACACTTAACCTTAGAAGTATATGTACTAAAATAGCCCCACTGCATTCCTAGATTGATCAAAATAAACCTGACATACTAGCCCTTACTGAAACATGGCTACATCCCAATGTAAAAGACTCAAATAATACCTTCAAACTTTGCCATAAAATAAAATATGTAAATAATAAATAAAATATGTAAATAAATAAAATAACCAGAAGAGATACATCTAAAAAATGGGGGAGGGAAAGCACTTCTATATCACTCTACACTCAACATCACACCCTATACCAGTAATATACCCATCTTTTCCAATGCTGAAGAACTAATCTTCTTTTTGAACCTCAATATATCAAAAATAATTTGCATAATAGTAATATATATCCCACCAGGTAACAATATACCAGTGTTGGAAAATATTTTATCCTGGACATCCCAAATAATAAACCTTGAAACAATAATCTTAGGAGACGTAAATATAGATTGGCAAACCATAGCTTCCAACTCCCCCACAAATACTATAAATCTGTATGTTTTTTCTCAGCTTATCAATGCTCTGACAAGATACAGCAAAGATCTTGCCTGCCAATCCACCTTAAACTGGATTCTAGTATCCCACCCTGCTAATTACCCCTCTTCTGGTACACTGTCTAGCTCCCTCAGTGATCATCTGCCAGCTTACACCCTTAGAACAAACTCCCAACAACTAAGAGAACACACTATAAAATCAGGAACTCAATTAATTTTTGTCATCATAAATTCAACAATCTCTTACAGGAAATAGACTGGAGACCCCTTAAACAACTACCCCTTAATGATGCTGTAGTATACTTTAATAACACTTTCCTTCACATACTTAATACACTAGCTCCCATTCGTATCAAAAGAATCAAAAATGAACTCAGTACCATGGCTCTCTAAGGAATGTAAAAACCTGACGAAGCAAAGGGACCTAGCCTGGTCAACCTGGAAACAAAACAAAAATGAACAAAATCATGTTAATTTCAAAACACTACGTAACAAAGTGACAAAACTAATCAACAGAGATAAGAAGTCATATTATTCCCAACTTCAATTCCGGCATAAAATCAACCCCAGTAAATTTTGGCACTCCATAACTTCTCTACTTAACCCTGGAAGAAATGGAGCACACCCTATCACCTGATACCCCTCCATCACAAATAGCCAAAAACTTTAACAAGCACTTCATAAAATTAATTTCAGCCCTACTAACACCCCTAATGCTGGCACCCCCATCCTTCAACCTATTCAGACACTGAACCCAGGCCATCAACTACTTCTAATCCTGTCATTACTAACCCTCCTACTCAACAAAATGCCATACAATCCCCATTCTTTTTTCAGCCCATACCCACTGACACCATTAAGAAATTGCTACAAAAACTAAAACCCTGCTCTACTTCAGCTGACATTCTCCCCCATACTACCTCAAAGTGGCTGCTAACTCAGACACCTACGCAGTCAGCAACCTTATAAATAGGTCTTTATCTGAATCAGAAGTACCTACCATATGGAAACAATCTCACATCACCATCCACAAAGGAGGCAACTCTTTGATCCATCCAATTTCCGTCCTATATCCATCTTATCACCCATATCCAAAATTTTCAAGACAGGTATCCATCAGCAGATAATGCAATATCTATTACAAAACAATCTTTTAACCAAAACCCAACATGGTTTCCAACCTAGCCACAGCACAGCTACAGCCCTATTATCTTTTACAGACACCGTAAACATGGCCAGAGATGCAGGATGCTATACAGCCTCAATATTCCTTGATCTCTCCAAGGCCTTTGACACAGTGCCTCACCCCTTACTTTTGAACACACTGAATAACTTAGGCTTCTCACATAACACATTAAAATATTTTCAGAGCCACCTCAAGGATCGTAAACAAGCAGTGAAATGGTCCAACAAACTCTCACGCTTTCTCCACAACCCTACCGGAGTCCCCCAAAGCTCCATCCTAGGACTCCTACTCTTCAACATTTTCACAAACAACCTTCACACTGCCTCTCACCCTGTGACCCTCATTCAATATGCTGATGATTCCACCATAATATGCACTGCTCAATCACTACCAGAACTACACTCAAAAACTCAGCAGTCCTTTACAGCAGTCAAATCCTGGCTAAGAAATATCCAACTTTTTCTTAATCCAAAGAAGACAAAACTAGTACTCTTTCATCCCAAACACACCTCCCTTGTTACTGATCATTTCAACATCCTTGCATCTGACAACACTGCCATAGAAATAGTGCTGCAAACCAAACTTTTAGGTGTTATCATTGACAACAAACTTTCATTTGACCCCCATATACAGCAAAATATAAAGAAAACTCATCAAAAACTGGGATTCTTATATAAGAAACAAACATTTCTTTACTGCAGCAACCAAAACTACCCTTGCAAAAACATTTTTTACTTCCATCTCTTCTTTATGGTGCCCTTGTCTTAACTAACTTACAGAATTCTACACTAAGCAAGTTGGAACAGTGCTACAACAAAGTTGCAAAGTTTGTCACAAACTCTAAACATCACACACACCACTGTAAACTAGTTCTAGAATTAAACTGGCTTGAACTACCCAACCAACTTGCCTTTATTCAGCTATCCACCTTGCACAACCTTATTTTCAAGCCTACTGCCTGCCCTGCACTAGCCAATCTAGCCACGCCTTACACACCAAATGGATCCCTATATTCAGAAGACAAAAAACTCTTAGCTATCTCAAAACCCACAAAAAACCTGGTCACTCTCTGTATTCATACTCTGTCTCTATACATTGGAAGTCACTACCTCTAGCTACCAGGTTTATGCCTGGCTTGACCCATTTCAAAGCCTCTTTAAAAAATAATCCCAAAAATACATGGCTCTGCTCCTGCATAAAGCCTACCAAATGCTTAGGTCTTCCTTTTCTCTGACATTTTAATCCCTCACAGACTGCAAGATCCTAAAGCTCTTCTAACTCCTTCTCTGCTTCTATACCATATCCTTAAGCTACTGCTCAGGCTTTATTGCTTCTATCCTTCTTAACTCTCTCTCCCACTATATGTCTGCATCACTAACTTTCTGGCTGCTATTTCTGCATCATGTATAATGAGAGTGACTATTATCATCTGTAATGTTTTAACTGTATAGAATTGTTTAGGTGTGTAGTAATATATTACAACATCTTGTAGCAGTTTGTTCTTTCAACTTATTTTTGTATAGTATTTCTAATGTAAGCTTTATTGTATTGGATTATACTGTATTTGTATTGTACTGTATGTGGAGCTTTTCTCCCCGGGCCTCTGCTGAAAATGGGTTCTGTAGACCCAGTCAGACCACCCCGGTAAACAAATGTCAAATAAATAAATAAAATAAATACATTTGGAAAGAACTGAGCATGTGAAATTGATAAAGAAAGGATTTCAGGATGGATATTCTGTAGAATATCATGGACAAAGGAAAAGAGGAATACTTATATTTACTGCCAGAGGAGCTCTAGCAGTGACAGAAGAAGAAAAAAGATAACATGGCAGACTTGTAGTAGTAAGGTGCTACTGGCAAGAGATGAGGATTACATGCTGGCATGTATTTATATTCCACCTAAAGCTGCTATTTTGGAGCTTCATTTGTTTTCAAAATAATTATCTTTCAGCAGGGAATATTAATTATAGCTGGGGAATGGAATCTGATTTGCAAAAATGAGGATGTATCTGAGAGCCTACAAGAGAAAGTATAACAAAAGAGGGTAGATTTATGATGCAATTTATGAAAAGTGTTGCTATGAAAGACATAAATTCAGTTGCAGAAACTTGGTGAGAATTTACATATTATTCCCCAAGCTATAATAACTGAGCTTAGACTTGATAGAAATGGGAGTTCACAGTAAAATGTCATTTTAATTGAGAACTTTGATACACAACAAATAACTATTTCAGATCATGTTCCAGTAATTTCTATGATAAAAATGCAAGGTAATGAAGTAAAGATGAGACTCTGGCACTTCCCCCCTACCTGTTCAAAAGAGAGGAATTTAAGGAATGTGTAGTATTTTTTTTTACCAGGAAAATCCATCTTGGAATAAGCCAATTTCCAGGGGAGGCCCAGGGAGAAACTCTCCAGATGCATGTCTTTGTAAAGTGGGAGGAAACTGGAGCACCAAGTGGAAACCCACATGAACACAGGGAGGACAGTCAGACTCTGCACAGAAGGCCCCCACAGCCGAGAAACGAACCGGAGAACCTAGTAGAAATTATCCGGGAGTTATTAGGTAAGATAGAAAGTACTCCAGCAGTTTTAGCTTGTGAGTGGGATAAAATGAAAGTGGGGTTTGAAAATAGGGTAGAAATAAAAGAAAAAGAGATCTGGTTATTAAAATAATAAGAATTATTTAGAGGGCCTGGCACAAGTTAAAGTATTACAAAATAAGGGGAATCTCACACAACAAGAGGAGGCACAACTGCAGAGTGCTTAAGAGAAAATAAGGGAGTACCTGGATAATATGCATGAGTTTAGAAACATTGCTTTTAAGCAAATGTTTTTGATAATAATCCAGAACACAAAAACGTTTGGCACAACAACAACATAGGCAACTGAAAGTAGAAAGGGTTATTACAAAACCTAGGGAGACTGTAACAAGAAAAATAACTAGCAATCCTGTACAGGTATTAGAAATGTTTTGGAAATTTTGTAAAAATTTGTATAAAGCAGAGAAGTGGGTAAATACAGAAAAAAAAGCACAAATGTAAATATTTATGGAAGACTTAAATATGCCAATTTTAGAGGTAGATGGATCTCAATGACTAACGGTTAAGACAGGAGGAGATGTATAAGCAAACTACAGGAAAGTCTCCAGGAACAGATGACATTCTGGTAGAAGTTTGGAAGTTAGGGGGGAAGAAAGTGATACAAACCTGGAAGGTTTTGTTTAACAGCATTTTAAAAGGAGAGGAAGCACCAACATCCTAGAAAAAAGCTGTGGTGGCTGAAATACCAGAAAACAGTAAAGATCCAGCTTCATATAGGTCCATCTCAATTCTAAACTATGATTATGAAGTGTTTATGTCTATAGTGGCTAAAAGAATGTCAAAGGTGATGCCAAAATTGATAGATATGAACCAATGTGGTTTTGTGGATGAGAGGCAAACATTTAACAACATAATAAAACAAATGATGGTCCAAAAGGAAGCAGAATGTAAGAAAATGCTTTTGTTTGCAGTAGATCTAGATGGAAAGAAAGTATTCGACAAAGTAAACTGGGATTTTATGAGTAGGGCATTGGAGGCATTTGCATTTCCTGATACAATAATAAGGTTAATTAGAAGGATATATGAAGGATCAGAAACAAGTCAAAGTGGAAGGGTTCCTCTCTGGTAAGTTGTGTTTGAACAGATGGACCAGGCATTATGCCCTCTTTCCTCTTTGTTATTTGTGTTATATTTAGAAGCACTGGCAAAGAAATAAGGGACTTGGAAATTCAAGGCTATAATTTTGTACCTGATGGAACCAGAAAAGGACATCTCAGTGTTGTGTAATATTCTGAGACAGTTCCAGGTTTCTTGTGATATAAAACTAATGAAGATAAAACAAAGGCTATAGCTATAAACTATGTACCCACACATGAATTGCTCCATCAATGCACATATTTATGGTGACATGATAAAATGAAGTATTTAGGACTATGGATTAAAAAGGATTCACTTATGGCAGTTAAGTGTATATGAGAATAGACTAAACAAAAGATAATGCAAAAACTGTGAAAATGAAAACTCTTGGCAATGGATATGGACAGCAAGATACAATGTAAAAATGTTTTTAGTCCCTTTAGTTTTATAATACAGGTCAGGCATGTTTTTATCAACCAGAGGAGAAGTAGTGAACAGTAATTAATAAAGATTTAAATTATTTTATTTGGGAGGGGAAGAGGGAAAGAGTCGAGTGGGATAAGTCGATCCTTCCAACAGAAAAAGGAGGTTTAGGATTACATGATTTAAATGGATATTTCACAGCTACACAGGTAAGGCTCTTATACAAGCTATAATTCAAAGTGGAAAGGGATGATGATGGTGAAGCAGAGGAACAATTCAAGAAATAAGGAAAGAATAGGATTTTTGATGCAAATCCTTAAGGAGAATAACAATAGTCATACAGAATATTATGCATTATTATATAGACATAGGAAAGAAAGAAAGAAAGAAAGAAAGAAAGATTTGATATGGTGCAATATTTATGCAAAGGAGAAAGCCAAATTAATCAATGTAAGGAAGGCAGCCCCAAAGATATTTTACAATAAAAAAATAATATCACAAAGATGGAACGTAGAAAAGAAGATTAGTAAAGTAGAAGTTAAAAAAATAGAAGTTGAAGTTATGGAGTGCCTGCAAAGTGAAGGATTTGGTGTAGAAGGTCTAACACAGGTTACATCACAGCAGGATGGAGTGAGTTCCCAAATTAGGGAGAAACAGGAAGATTAAGAAACATCTGAAGAAGAAATATGGACATGGGAAAGAAAAAGAGATTTAATATGGTGTGATATTGTGCAAAAGAGAAAGCAAAACTAACCAATACAAAAACAGTAGCACCAAAGATATTTGAAGAGAAATACAGGCAAAGGAATCCAGACATGGAAAACTTTACAATACAAAAAATAAGTCAAAGAGGAAAAGTAGAAAAGGAGATTAGTAATGCAGAAGTTAAAGAAATAGAAACTGAGGTTATGGAGTACCTGCAAAGTGAAGGATTTAGTGTAGAAAATCTAATTCAGAAAGCACCACAACAGGATAGAGTAATGGATATCCAAATAAGGAGAAACCAGTGGAATAGCAAGCAATTGGTCAGGTGCTATATAAAGATAATGTGGAGCCTTCCACAGGAAACTAGTATAAATGTTCACTTGAACCTGCCAGCAAGAAAAGGAACAGGAAATTGTGGAAACTCTGATGCAGTCAATGTTGAAGGGTGATAGGCCAGTGAGTTCCCATATGATAGAGCAATGGATGGCACAGGAAGAAATTGAAGACACTATAGAATCTTCTATAGAATGCCCATAGGAATTGGAAAACAAGGGATGTATCCTCAGTTTGGAAGAAAATGAGCTAAGAGAAGAGTTGCTTGATTTAATAGACATAGACAGTTATATCAAGATCAATGAAAGAAATAAACTGCAGAAGGTTAATACAACCCAAAAAGTCAGAAGTCTGATAAAACAAATGAACACAGTAATTAGGACTGTTCGTAGAGATCCATGCGATATAACAGAAGTAAAAAGGATATATTACTGTGCAGCTAAATTAGTAACCAATAAAGTTCTACCACAAGAACACAGGTTAGTGAGGGGAAAGGAAGGGAAGAAATCAAATACCATCATGGAAATATCAAATAGAGAAAACTATACAGCAGTTGAGACAAGAAGTGTCACTGTTAGAAGACTATAGAAGAGGGAACAGACCAACAAAAATACTAAGAAAGATAGATGTGATAAAAGCAATGCATTGCATTACAACAGACCAGGATCTGTCATGCACTATTGCGAATAACAAACTAAAAATTTCAGCACAGGTGGAAAAACTTAGAAGATATGAAGATAAATATAAAGGTAAAGTACAAAATAAGCAATTTATTGATGACCCAGAAAAGTTTTACAGAGAAGTGGGAAATAAGGTAAAAGGAATTGAAAGCCCGCCAAAAAAGAAAAAAAATAGATATATTTTGGAGATGTATCTATGAAGATTCTGTGGAACATAACAAAGATGCTAAATGGATAGAAGAAGTTAAAGAAAAAAATAAGAGGTTTAAAGGTACAGGATATGAAATGGGATGAAGTAACAGCCAGAGAGATTGAAACAAAGTTAAGAAAAGCCTCTAAGTGGAAAACCCCAGGCCCAGATGCAGTACCTAACTTTTGGTTGAAAGTATTAACATGTTTGCATGAAGATTTAGCCATGAGTAAGAACTATTTATATGGGCACCCCAAACAGACACCAACATGGTTAACAACAGGAAAAACAAAGCTCCTACTTAAGAGTGAACCTGCAAACTACCCTAAAAATTATAGACCAATAACTTACCTTCCGCCGACATATAAACTATACACGAGAACTGACGCCAACAGACTTTATAGTCATTTAGAAGAAAACTCAATTATGACAGTAGAACAAAAGGGCAATAAAAAAGTCATATGGAACAAAGGATCATTTGTTGTTAAAATAAAGTCATAGTGAAGAACTGTAAAAAGGGGAAGAATCTAAGTATGGCATGGATTGACTACAAAAAAAGCATTTGATAATATCTCACATACATAGATAAAAGAGTGCTTAAAAATGTATAACATACACTCTACACTAATCAACTACATTACAGTGAACATGAAACAGTGGCAGACCACTTTGCCATTAAGCAATGATAAAGGACAAATTATTATCCTAGGGATAAAAATTCAAGGAGGGATATTCCAGGGTGACTCTTTGTCACTGCTGCTGTTCTGCCTTGCCTTTAACCCATTAGGCTGTCTGCTTAACAGCTTAGGCCATGGCTATAATCTGGTTCCTAGAAAACAGCAAAGTGTAAAGACTTTTCATTGTCTATTTGTTGATGATTTAAAACTGTATAGCTCATCAGATGAGGAACTGAAAGCACAACTGCAAGTCAAAACTTTTTCAGATGATATAAGAATGTCATTTGGTCTTGATAAATGTGTGAAAGCAACCTTTAAAGCAGGAAAACTACAACACCAGGAAGACATCAGTTTGGGACAAGAATGTGATATAAAAGAACTTGAGCAAGAAGGAGTGTATAAATATTTGGGAATTGATAAAGGATCAACAATAAAACATGAACAAATGTGAATAAAACTTAGTAAGGAATACTTCAGAAGACTTAAATTAATCCTGAAAACAGCACTGACATCTAGGAACAAAATCCAAGCTATAAACCAATTTGCTCTTCCTGTCCTAACTTACAGTTTTGGAGTGATTGACTGGCCCCAAAAAGTGCTGCATAGATTAGACAGGAAAACAAGAAGGATGCTTCATGCTCACCTAATGATTTATAAAAATCAGTGCATACCAAGATTATATATTCCCCATTCTAAAGGAGGGATGGGCATCCTTGAAATTGATTATATGCATAGATCTGCAATCATGGGACTTCACACATATCTGTTGACTTCACAAGACCCAAATGTAGTGAAAGTTTTGAAACATGAGGAGAATAAATCTAAGATGACTTCTCTACTTAATCTAGCAGAAGCTTATTGGCATCAAGCAGGAATGGAAATCAAACCAGAAGTAGATAAAATCAGGCAGCAACTGAATCTGCCAGAAAGCAAAAGAAAGAATATAAGGTGAAGGATTATGTGAGAAGGCAAGAAATATAGAAAAAGCATAACTATAGTTACAAGTACAGAAAACGTTTGGGAGAACCTCGTGTTAATCAGGAACGAATACAGAAATGGTTGAGGAGAGGCGAATTCAAAGCAAAAGATGAAATGTTAATATTGGCGGACCAAGATAGTGGGTTGTGTACAAGCTGGTTTGTAAAGTCCATTGAACATGTGGGAGAAACAGACAAATGTAGGTTTTGTAAAACCGAATTGGAAACAGTTGCACACCTTGTTGCTGGTTGTGACATACTAATGACAGAAGGACTGTATACTGAAAGGCATAATAATGTGGAGAGACAGTTGCACTGGGGATTGTTCAAACATTATGGTATTGAAGTGGCTGAAAAACACTAGAAACATGAGCCACAAAGCATCATAGAAAATGAAGAAGTCTAGATCATGTGGGATCATCCATTAACAACAGTTGAAAAGACAGATGCTAGAAAATGAATATAGTAGTCCAAGAAAAGAAGACAAGAGTAGCATTGATCATTGAAATTGCCACACCCAGTGACTACAGTGTCTTGCATACAGAGAGACGCAAAGTCATAAAATATCAGGATTTACAGGCAGAAATGAGAACAATCTGAAAGAAAGATACTCAGACAGTTCCAATAGTAGTAGAACAATGGGTCTTATAAAAAAGAATTTACAATCCTATTTAGATATGTTACCAATACATGTAACTCCATATGAATTGCAGAAGGAGTCATTACTGGGCACATTGTGGGTGCTGGGAAGAGCACTTTTGGCTGACATCAACATGAACTTTAATCGTACTTTGACTTAGGAATGGGGTCCATTCCTGTCATGGTATTAGAAACCCAA
Organism: Protopterus annectens; assembly: GCF_019279795.1. Classification (NCBI taxonomy): domain Eukaryota; kingdom Metazoa; phylum Chordata; order Ceratodontiformes; family Protopteridae; genus Protopterus; species Protopterus annectens. Next base: position 970,879,974 of record NC_056747.1, read on the forward strand.
AAGACTTGGAAAACAAAAAATATTATATTCATAAAGCAACAGAGAGTATACTAAGAACTAAGTCAACACAGGAATGGAGAAAGGAGATTCTGCCGATAGGGATGACTGCAATTAGGGGTGCAGAGAACAGACAAGAGGAGGCTGGAATTTCCTGGAGGAACCACATGCTGGACATAGACAAATTATTAGAGGGTACATTTATCTCTAACTTCATCCCCCCTTCTCTGTTTCTACATTCCCAGATCTCATACCTGCATCTACAATCCCCCTCAAATTGACCATGAACAAGTCCTCAAGGCACTATCCAAGGCCAAGAACACTGCTTCTGTGGAAGTTTATATTATAGCAGGCAACTTTCTGGCCTTGTCAGACCTCCTACACAGGCTTTTCAATGTCAGCCTCCAAACAGGTTTTGTGTCGGATGATGGGAGGACAGCAACTGTCCTTTACACACAGATGGGGGATAATGGACCTGGGAAATTATAGACCCATATGTCTAACCAGTCTCAACTGCAAGACTGTGTAAAGGACCACTAAGGAATCAATAAATAAGGACATAGATAATCTACAAATTCTAAACCCAAGCTAGTTCAGATTTGTTAAGGACAGATCCTGCCTACTTAACCTGGTTGATTACTTTAAGAAGGTTACTGAAGCAGTGGGTGAAGGCAAATCAGTGCACACTGCATATCTACAAGTCATAAAGGTGTTCAACACCATCCTATACTCAGGTATTATAGATACACTATCTCTGATAAATTTTGGATGATGGGAAGACAGCAACTGTTCCTTACACAAAGCAGCAGGATATGGAAACAAAGTGGAAGAACACCACAGCCCCATTATACAAAGACATTATTTAAGAAAAATAAGCATTTTTTTCTTAAATAATGTCATTGTATAATAGCAATAACCACCTCCTGGGTGTGATATATTAAAGATTTGCCCACAGTTGCCCACAGCCCTCCTGCACCCCACCCCCACCCCTTGCAAATTATATATACCAACTCCAAGATTGCACTACAGTGGGGGGAAAAGGTTAAATTTCCCAAGCTTCACTATACTGGGATCTCTATTCAAATGCTTGTGGTTTAAAAAAAGTGGTGTATAACATCAGCAGCTTTTGTTTTGGTTTTCTAAGTTCCGATTTTGTGAATGTTCATCATTCTAGGGTTTCAATATCATTTCGTAGTTTTCAGTTTTGATCATATGTTAATTCGATAAACTGATAGGGACCCATATATATATATATATATATATATATATATATATATATATATATATATATATATATATACACACACACACACACACACACACACACACACACACACACACACAAGAATAGTGTGTTTGACTAAGCAGTGCTGTGGTTAAGAATGATGAAGTGGTGTAAAAATAAAACAGTTTACAGAGAGTAATTTGATGGTTTTTATTTGGATTATGCATTTTTGTTGTTTTATATGGGCTAATTTTGTGACTTTTGATTTTGTATAATAAGTAGTTTATAGATCCTGGTGGAAGGTTTTGGTAGCTAATGTAGTGGTAAGGCAGAATTTTAGGTTTCAGCTGTGGTTAAGTGTTGATATATAGTATTTTTTAGTTGGGCACATGTTACTTTAAACTGGGGTAGTTGTAGAGTTGACTGAAAACAGAAAGGTAGAGTTTCCAGAGCTGAGTGGGATTTAACAACTGGAAATAGAGTGAAGTGGGTCAGACCTGAGTTCTGCACAGAAAGGTTCATGTGTGCACAATATGGCGGCTTAGTAATAGAATATCACCTGGAATAATAAGACTAGTTCTCCAAATAAAAACAATAAAAATTTAATTAACTACTTCAAGATTTTTTTAGCCTATTGTAATTTGTTTAGGATCCGAGGAGCCTCAGAAAATCAGGACTATTATCTGAGCTACTGCAGGGAGGCAGGGTCTTTAAAGTTGGTCTACAGCATCTGTAAGATACTGCTGACTAAACTTTTTTTTCTTGTGATAGACTGTATTCAAAGGTCCCATCATATCTATATTAATTAAAAACAGTCACTCTCTGTAAGCTGCAACTAGCAGTGCTTGACTTATGTAGCCTTGCACTCAGGATGGGTTCTCCCTTGAATGACTGGTAATGGGGAGCCCATGGTGTTATCTTCAGTATCAGTAAATTATATTCAGTCATATGGTATATTTACCACATTAGTAGTACATAGGAACAAAGTTGAGAATGTTTGTGGATTTACAGAGTTTAATGCAGCAAATTCAAACAGGGTGTTTCAGATATTTCAGCTTTTTACTTGTACTTCTCATCTGATGTTTGAAATCTTCTATGTCTTTTAAATTTCAGATTGTTGAACAGCTCATTGAAATTAAACAGAAAAAAGAAATCAATGCATTACACAAAGTTGTATGGTCCATACTTCTGAAAACTTTTTCTTTTGAAGAGATATAATGTCTGTAAAAAAATACCACTAAAATGAACTTAAAACTTTAATAACAATATATATTTTTATTGTGATTAAGCAGGTGAACCCTAACGGTAGGGATGGCCCGTGGCAACTATGGCTAGAGAAAAAGGAATTGTACTGGATTCTCAGGTTAAAAGCAGTTGGTTGGCCCGGGCTGAATGAATTAGCTTCTATTGGTTGTATTTTAAAGTTAAAAGCATTATGTAGGTAGGCAGTGGATTTATAGAAATTGTGTGTATATATACACATATACATATATATGTATTGATATATATGTATTTTACATATATATTTTTTATTTTATTTTTATTTTACATTTACGATTACCATTTTTACAAATGGAATATAAAAATGTTAGTTTTTTAAGGTTTTTTTGTGCAACATTATTTTGTTTTTTTATGGTTGCAGGTTTTGTAAGGTTTGGTAACTAACATGTCTCTTTAAAAAATTTAATTGGTTGATGATCTCATGTCCTGTGTGGATTTAAAAACTGTTCATTTGTGTATTACTTTTGTCTGAAGAAGTCTTGTCACTGCTCTAGATGAAAGCGCCAACAATAATAAACTTTTGGGGAAATATTCCATGCTGCCTCGGTATAGCATTCTTGTGCTTTCATATATATATATATATATATATATATATATATATATATATATATATGTATGTATGTATGTATATATCTTTGTTGTATACAGGGCTGGAGCACTGATTAGAACCCAGATGGTCCAGGGTCAGTGGAGGACCCAGTCATGTAAGAAGGAATAGTGAAGCTTCACCTGTTTACTTCTCCTGGGGCAGGGGAGGATGTGCATCTGTTTTGCTTAAAGGGACACATCTTCAGTCAGTTATTTCCCTGTGAAGGCAAGGACTGGCAGCAGGAGATGGCAGTATTTTTCAATGAACTTCTGAGAAGAAATATGCACATATGAATATGATTAGCTAGGGCAACATAGCAGAAATTCCCTGAGGACTGCCTAAATGATGGCAACAAGCAACTGGCTCTTATCTGAAAATAAAACAAATGGCAGAAGCCTGTGGTAACTGACCTGAAGATCCTCAGGCACTACCCCCCAAAAAAAAAAATGAAAGTAAATGAAAGGGTATGGATTGATGACTAGTGTTATGCATTACCAAAGGCTTAATTATTATTTTAAATATATAATTATTTTCTACAGTATTAATATTGTTTGCAGTGACATTATTTGAGGCAGTGTACTCCTTTTTCAAATGTATAGTTATTCCATAAGTGTGTTATTCACTTTTGCTTCAAAATTACAAGTATGTTTTCAATTTACTGATGAGTTGTATAAATGTTTTTTTTTTTTGCTTTTCAGTGATTATTAATTGCAATGAAAAGTCCCACAAAAGTGAACATGACCCGCTTGTGTTATATTTCATATAGCTGTTTAAACCCTTTTGAAATGAAAGACCTTCAAGTGAGCTTTTTTGGAAGTTTTTATTGCTAGACTGGTTGGTTGGGACAATAAAATGATGATCACAGCAACAACTAACCTTTGTGTAAAACCAGCATAAAAACAGAACGAAGTAAAATAATGCTATCATTCGCAGACAAGGTGGCACAGAGTGTAAGAAAAATAAATAAATAAATAAATAATTTAAAAATGTAAAATTCAGATTACTTTGTGCGCTTGTTTCCCAAGTGAGCATTACAGTAACATGATATCTTAATTATGAAACATAAAATATACAAAGCTCAACAGAGAGGTAAAAGCAAATTAAATATTTTATTTATCATTTTTGACTGGGTTAGTCCCACTAGGCTAGTAGCTTCTTTTCAGGGAAGACCCAAGGTGGTATTTATACTACTAGGAAAAATTTAACTAGAGCATCAAGAAATTTCCCCCTACTCATTTCGAGAGGTGTCATGGGATCCTTTACATTCATCTAAGCTATAACCTATGGAGGCAGATGGAGCCACAGCTTAATATCTCATCCAAAGGAAAAAACATTCAGCATCCCCTTATGCTACACTGCAAAGTTTGCAATTTATCTTCTTGACATAGGAACAGAACCCATAACCTTCTGCACCAAAGGCAAGTGTGCTATATATTGCACCACTGAAACCGTAAAAAAGATTGTATGTAATTTGATAGCCACTTTAAGGTATTTTCTGTAATGCCTGATCTCTTTATTAAATTTATTTTTAGCTTTTGTTTTCTGTTTTGAGAAATCTGTATAGAACCCACAGCCTTCTGCACCAAAGGTGAGTGTACTACATGTTGCACCACTGAAACTATATGAAAGATTGTACTTGTACTTAATTTGATAGCCACTTAGAGGTGCTTTCTGTAATGCCTGATCTATTTATGAAATTTATTTTTTGCTTTTATTTTCTGTTTTGAGAAATATGTATGCCTGAAGATTTTTGGGCATTCTGTGACTATGAGTGTGTATCTCTTAGAGAGCTTGATATCCTCTTTATCTAAGGAAACGTTTAACTCTTGGGCTTGTTACTTGATTATCATTGGTTATTTTGCTTCCTTGGCTGATACTTAATACATAATAGTTTTGCCTGGTCTGGTCTTGGCCTGCATTTGCAAGCAGTCGAGCACTCATTGTTTGTCTCTCTGCTGGAGTATTAATCTATCCATACATCCAGCCACAACCCCCTTTTCCCATTTTTGCAAATGAGGTCGGGGTGTCACTTCAACAGTGGCAATCATCTAGAGCCAAGGTTTACACTGCTGGGTGGCTAGCCCTGCTGCGATGGTTCTTTCAGACCACACACTCGCACACTCACACCTATGGCGAATTTAGAGTGTCCAAACCACCTACTGCATGTCTTTAGAATGTGGGAGGAAAACAGAGAACCCAGAGGAAACCCACACAAACACAGAGGGGGCATGTAGAGTCTGCATAGAAAGCATCCCAGCCGTGAATCAAACCAGGGAACCTCTTGCTGTGAGGTGACAACACTATCTGCTCCTCCAATGTGCTGCCACAATATTAGAAAAGAATCCAGGGAAGGCATTTTATTTTTCTTTCTTTGTGTTTGCAGTTAATTTGATAGCTATTTAGAGTTGTCTTCTGCATTACCTGTTCTGTTTATGGAATTTATTTTCTGCTTTTATTCCTGTTTTGAAATATCTGATGGCCTGAAAATTTTCCCTTCCACCTACCCACCCTGTTTCTGTTGTGCATTTTAGCTTGGTGGCTTTTGCGCTACCTGCCCCTACTGTAAATTTAGCTTTAGAAGCTCCTCCCTATTTCATCTATCTACTCTCTACCAAGTACTGAAAGAACAAACTGGGAAGGCCCTCCCGTTAGATTCTTAAAGCCTGAGTTAGCTTCTGTCACCTCACTCAGTTAGTGCTCACTGCAATACTTAAAGTGTTAATCCCTTCTTTCCAACATACTTTTAAACTTCATAACATCTGACACTGGACTACCAATCACTGGAGAGACTGGGAACTGGTTTTCCGGAATCATCTTGGTAGTATTACTTCTATTTTGCTCCTGGTGAGAGAAGGAGTCAAGGGACATTATATCCTGACCTCTCTAGTAATCACCAATCACTAAGAATCCTGAAATTTGCTTCTTAGAGGCTAGCTTGGGATTAATGCTACTGCTTTGCTCCTGGTGAAAGAAGGAGCACAGTGGTTTTCCTGCATGAGATTAGACTAACATTGCACTTCTTACCCAATTAGTACCTTAGGAAATCTGTTCCCTCTCACAATGGTTACACAAAGAGAAGCATAGAATACCTCAATACCACTTGCCCTGTAATCCACCATATTTACACCTGGAACCATGGATCTGCACTTTCCTTCAGTTTCTGCAGCCAGATTGGTAGAAATGGCATCCTGAGAAAATTGTTTCCTGTTTTCTGGCAACCACCTAATTCTCAAACAATCAGATATAGTATATGACAGATGTACTTATACAGTGTCTCTTGAGTAAAGGCTCTCACATATAGTCACTACAAATACTAATTGACAGAAACACACACAAACCTACACAATATCTGCAATTCTACATATGCTAAGGCTCTTAAAGGTAATCTGTCCAAACCAAAACCTCAAAGGCCTCCTAAATGCAGTAATTACAATAAGTACCCTCACAATCTCAAAAACACACTACCAAAGCAACACCCACCACAACAGACTCACCTTCAAATCACAGTGTCTCTGCTCCTAATCCCACAAGCCATTGTGACTGTCTCTACTCCAGGACAGTAATAAAGGAGCCCCAATCCTCACCATTGACACAAGTGAGGGATGGCCACTAGTAACAAAAATGGATACACTCAGTATTTTCAGATGCAGCTCTCTGCACCAAGCACAAGTTCCTTTAAGAGCACACAGGGAGCACACTCCAGACCTGGAGCTGGACTCTGTCTCTCTCCAGCCCCAAACAAAACTCCACACTGATCACTTTGGAGCTCTGTGTGCTGTTCCAGTAGCTGACACACTCTTGGATAATTGATTTGCACACACACACATACACACACGCACACACGCACACACATACACATACATACATGCACATGCACGTACACACATACACACACACACACACACACACACACACACACACATACATGCAGATGCACACACACACACACACACACACACACACACACACACACACACACCTGGGAAAGGCTGGCACAGATTTACCAGCTGTGCCCCCTCTGCCCAGACTATAAGGTAATTACACTGCCACCAGTCAGCTACTCTAAGGCTCTTACAAGGGTACCCAAATATACTGAGTAAAATTAATACTTATACAAATGGTAGAGTTTGACCAATGCAGCAAGGCTTTCAGGAGTGGCCACAGTGTCACTAAAGAAGCATAGGTACTCTTAAGATGTTAAAAGTATTCCCTAAAAGATCAGGGACAATGAAATTGTCAATGTCCAGTTCTTATAAATAATGCTTGAAACATCTGGTCACTGAAATATTTAAGAATAAATAATAAAATAGAAAACATGAGAATACTGAATATCTAGTTACAACAAGTACCTGAGTTTCAAAAACAGGAGATATAAAAAATAACACAGTTGGATTGATTCACACAGATGGAGAAAAACAATATTTAACTAATCTCACTATATTTTCCTGACTGACTAAAGAATTACTGTTCCCTAGTTAAGTTACTTCCTACAACAAGGCAAGATGGGGTGTGAGGTTATATGTGATATTCGTGAAAGATCTTGCCTGTCAGGTACTGAAAACCAAAGTGCTGCTGCGAGAGTTCCATCATATCTCTCACTAATAACTAGAAAATCATTTCAGTGCTAGTTATAGAATGACATCACATCTGGTCACCTGACTCTGGTACAATACACACCCAGAGCTTTGCTAAGATCTGTTGCAGCATCTGAAAGCTGTAAAACAATTTCAAAACTTCCACCCTTCCAGGGTAGCATTTAGTTCTCCCCTAAGAACAATACAGTAAGATTCCTTGTCCTGGTTTTCCAAGACATTTTTGTCTCTGGCTGCAATCAGACCTGTAATATAAAATCCTTATCACCTAAACCAACCCATTTAATTTTCAATGTAGTTCTTGAAATTAGCTGGACTGAAATTAACCTCTTCCCTTCCAGACTTTTCTGTTAAAACATATACATTTAATAAGTTACAATAATAATGTCTGACATACATTTATATCTCTTTTCTGTCCAGCAGGACCCACTGTTGATGTATTTTTAACACAAGCAACTTTAAAAATAAATTTTTAACACAAGCATCTGTACAAATCAGTGTGATAGCCAAATGACATAAAATTCTTTACTGAACTCCAGCTAGCTAGCCCATGTTTGAACTTGTTTCCTGCCTTTCCTGTAACTAGTCTAGTCCAGATACAGATTTGGTGTATCCAGGACTGTTTGTAGCTTCTGAGCAGTGCCAAAGTCTGCTCTTCAAAATTTCCCTTAGACCTGCTAGTTCTCTTCTCTCCTGCACATTTACTAGCTTATCAGTCTAGCACTTTACCAGGCTTCTTGTAGCAATTATTGTAGCACACAAAAGTGCCACCAGCACTAAATGTTCTACAAGGAAACAGCTGCAGTACTAATTATTAATACCCACCCATCCAGGCATGTCTAAAAGTCAGTTCACTGTGCTTTCTCCTATTAACCTGGTGAACTTGGGCATCCTGAGGCAATGTAGCAACTGCCTCATGTACACCGACAACACTCTCCTCTTACCTCCCAGCACTCAGACTTGTGAGAGATGCACTTATATATCCAAACTGGAAGCCACACACTCTCCAGCCAAAACTGGAATAGCTGGTTCAGTTCAGGTATCTTTTATTCTTGCGCAGAGGACAAAAAATGCAGTTTTAATACATATTTTTCTAACACTGGTCAAGAGGAGAAGGTCAACACATGCACCACACCACATGGAACACATAGCCCTCCAGAACACACTCCAGCATTGCCTTCACATAAAAACACAAACCACACACCCACCTTTGCGGAGGCTCTCAATAAAAATCTAACCAAACAGCAGAGACCTCCAAGGAGAAACACACTCGACCAGCACAACACGACACTAATCATGAGACACATAACTCTCCTAAACAGTGTGCCACTCAACCAAAGCCCCAAAGGCAGAACTGCATGCCCAACACACTAGTCATAGGTGATTCGATAGTGAGGCACATTGATGTCCCACTCACTAGGTTGAATAAAAAGAAAGTAACAGTCAGCTGTCTGTCAGGTGCCAGGATCCACCACATAATGCATGCACTCAGGTCACTCAACAACAGGTACAAATATGACTCTGTTATTGTACATGTTGGTGTGAATGACCTGAGATGTACCTCTCTGGAGTACATGAAAAGAGACATGGAGGAGCTCTCAGATTATGTAGCCCAGGTGGGTATGACCCTAGCCTTGAGCAACATCCTACCATCACCCAGAATTATACCACAGTACAAGCAGACAATGATTGATTTCAACAATTGGTTAAGATTCTGGTGTCATTCTAAGGAGATCCAGTATCTGTCTGCCTGGGATGACATGATTAATGGACCTTGATGCTTTGCCAGAGATGGCCTGCATCTGTCACCCCTGGGCTTCCGGATACTGGCCAAGGCTCTTGCCACCCCATAGTGCCTTTTTTAGGCAGTGTTCCAAAGACCAAATTACCACCATAACAGCTACAAACAAATGCAATCTGAGGGTCATGCTGCTCAACCCTAGAAGTCAGAATCTCGCTCAAAGCACTCCTTAAAATGGAGAACATCAACATTTCTGCTGTAACAGAGACTTGGTTCAAGGCAGCAGAAAGCATCCCTGCACTACCAGGCTATAACTCATTAAACACCTTTTGGCCCCAGAACTTAGAATGAAGCTCCAAAGGTGGTGTTTTTTCCATAGTCATAAAGGATGCATACACCTCCAGACTGGTAGCTCAACATAACGCTTCAGAGATACTTCAGGTGCAGCTAACATTGGGTAAGACAGTGATTCAGGTCATAGCCTGCTAAAGGTCCCCATCAATGTCCCAAGACTCACGCTCCACATTCCTAAGCACACTGGAGAATATTAGGGCCCAACCTAACACTCTCATACTAGGCGACTTCAACTACCCTTCCATTATCTGGGAAAACTACTCATGTACATGTACCAATACACTTGCCCAACATTTCCTGGAATTCATTAATTCAAATGCCATGGACCAGTTTATTCTAACCCCCACTAGAGGTAGCAACATCCTTGACCTGGTCATTACTAACATGGGTGACCATAGCTCTACACCAATAGTTAACTCCTCCCTGGTTAGATCTGACCAGAAACTAATCACCCTGGAAATCCACATCCCTCCCACCACCTCCTGCAAAGGTAACCACCATGAAAAACTTCTCCAACGCTAACTTTGGGTTCCTAAAAACAGAGGTGGCTAACTTCATGGCACCCATGCAAATGGAGAATAGTTGCATGACTGCCAGATCATACACCAATGCACTGTACAAACACGTACATAAATGCATGGATCTCACCATACCCAATAGAACCAAGACACTCTCCTCCAATAAAAAAGGAAGCCAATCTGGTGGTCCTCTGCTATAAACAAACTCTACAACAGAAGGAGGAAACTGATGCAGAATAAGGTGAAGTCCCAAGGCTGGAAAAACTCCCTTATCAGCCCCAACAAAAAAGGTTGAGATCCCTCATCAAATCCTCTAAAGCTAGCTATGAATACAGAATTGCAGCAGATAGTAAAGACAACCACAAGGCCTTCTAAGGTTATGTAAAGAATCTCCATGGCAATACCCAGATTTGCTCTGAGCTACTGCACAATGGTACATCCTATACCAAGCCAACAGATATTGCCAATATACTGGTCGACAGATTCAGTGCCAACTTTACCCCTCTCTCCCCCCCAAAGGCCCAATCACAGTACCAGTAGATTGCCAGGCACCCAGTATTACTGCTGCACAGGTTAAAACAGCACTGTCCAAGGCCAATAATACAGCTTCCATGGGACCTGATAGTATTCCTGGCTGTGCTCTACATAAACTACAGAGTGAACTAGCACCTCATCTGTGTGCCCTGTTCAGTCACAGCCTCATCTCAGGCTTTGTCCCTACTGAATGGCGCACTGCTACATTCATCCCTCACCACAAAGGAGGAGAGACTACAGATCCTGGGAACTATCACCCCATTAGCCTGACAAGTCTGATATGCAAAGCTATGGAACACATCATCATGGATCTAATAAACATGGATATAGGGAATCTCCAAACTCTGGATCCCACACAGTTTGGTTTTGTGAAGGGTAGATCATGCCTGCTCAACTTGGTTGACTTCTTTGAGTGAGTCACCAGAGCTGTGGATGAAGGCAAGGTGGTTCATACAGCCTACCTTGATCTGGCCAAGATGTTTGATACCATTCCCATTTCAGGAATCATAGGAAAACAAACTAAGCTAGGCATCAACCCCTATATCACTAGCTGGGTTGCAAACTGGCTCACAGATAGAACCCACAGTGTGAAAGTAGCAGAATCCAAGTCAGACTGCTGACCAGTCACGAGTGGAGTCCCACAGGGTTCGGTCCTGGGACCTCTCCTGTTCGGTATCTACTTCTCTGAAGTCCAGGCCAACACAAAGGGTCTCTGGCTGACAAAGTTCGCAGACGACTAAAAGTTGGGAACTGTTATTAACTCCCCAAGTGATGTTGATATCCTACAGAAAGACCTCACTGAGACCAATGACTGATGTCAGAACTATGGCCTTAAGCTCAATGCCAAAAAATGTGTCATCATCCCCTTTGGGAAAAACCTGGTTCCCATGAATTACCACATCGATGGTAGTCCACTGAACATAGAAGGTGATATAAGAGATCTGGGAACACAGGTTGACAGCAGCCTCTCTTTTGACCACCACATTGCCTCTGTGGTCAGAAAGTCCTTCTATGTGGCACATCTCGTTACTAAGGGTTTTGCATCCATGAAAAAAGAGGTCATTGTCTCCCTCTACTTTCCTCTCATTAGGCCAGTCATTGAGTACAGTGCCCCATTTGGCATGTACCTCACTAGACAGCTGCAACAACTGGAGAGGCTGCAAAAGTACCTCACAAAGAGGATCCTAGGCCTTAAACACTTGTCCTATATGGACAGACTCAAAAAAATCCAACTATTCTGTGTCTCATAGCGTCTTCTTAGAGGTGATCTCTGTTTGACATACAAAGCCATGTCTGATCCAGCTCTGTTAGAAATGGTACATCTTCCCCTTTTTTCCAAACTTTATTCCATAAGCGCTTTCATTTGGACTAATATACAAACTTCCTCAGACAATGTTATACACAGACAAAAGTTTATATACCTGAGCAATCATCTAATAAATCAATTAGACAATTAAATGAATAGACAATTAAGTAAATAATTAAACATCATCAACTCAATTCCTTATACAACTATAAAAAGCTATATACTTTTTTTTAAAAAATCATTCATGATTTATGTTTCTTAAATACCAAACAATAAATGGTGAATAAAAATTAATAAAGATAAAAGTTAAATAAAAATGAAGATTAAATACCAATAGCTGACCGCAGAATTCTTGATTTTTAGTTTTTAAAAAAACCACAAAACAAAACAACAGGTCATAAAAATTGTGTTTTATATTTTATATTTTATATTTTATATTATATGCTCTGTATACCAATGCTACTTCACCTATCTAGTTGTTTGAGTTTTAAAGTGCATTTAATAGAAGTATATTCATTAAGGCCAGGGTGTATATGCGCAAAAGTTCTACTTTGCCACAAAAGTTCTTTTTCTTCTAGCTTTAACGCCCATGGCCCTCCTCTTTTATTGTATGGTTCCTGATGTAAGATGGCAAAAAGGAATCTGGGTAGGATGTTGCAATGTATGCCTAGCCAAAGCATTTGTGATAGTCCCTTTGTTTATGTGATAGATATGTTCATATATGCATTGGCGCACTGTCCTTTCCATTTTTCCTATGTAAAAGGACTGGCATTGTTGGCATATAGCAACATAAACAATGCCCTTAGACTCACAATTGAATTTCCCCAATATGCTATATTCAAAATCTCTGATGGTTATTTTATTGTCCACATATATATATATATATTGACACTGGTGGCAGTGACCACATTTGTACATACCCACATTCTTTTTCGTGACTCTGTTTGAAAGTTCTAATAAATCTTTTAAGTTCTGACCACGACGATATATTATATGTGGTAATTTTTCAAACTTTTTGTTAATATGTGTGTCTTCTGTCACCAATGCCCAATTCTTATAAATAATGCTTGAAACAAGTTTTGCATCCTTTAAGAATGTTGTAATAAAAAATGTAGGACCAGCAATATCTGATATGCCATTGATATGCGTATTGATTTGTATATTTCTACTTCTGTCGACATCCAACCTATTGGTTGTATCATGATACCCATTAGATAAAATAGGTTTAAATTGTCCCATATTTCTTTTGGACACTACTTCTTTCTGTATTTGATCAAAGAGTCTGGGTGGGTATCCCCTACTACTAAACATAGACCTAAGTAGGCTACATTCTGCATGGAAGTCGCCTTCTAAGGGAATCATCCTTGATGCCCAGACCAGCTGTCCTTTCATGACTAAAAATCAAGAATTCTGTGGTCAGCTCTTGGTATTTAATCTAAATTTTTATTTAACTTTGATCTTTATTAATTTTTATTCACCATTTATTGTTTGCTATTTAAGAAACATAAATCATGAATGATTTTTAAAAAAAAAGTATATAGCTTTTTATAGTTGTATAAGGAATTGAGTTGATGATGTTTAATTATTTATTTAACTGTCTATTCATTTAATTGTCTAATTGATTTATTAGATAATTGCTCAGGCATATAAACTTTTGTCTGTTGTGTAACATTGTCTGAGGAAGTTTGGATATTGGTCCAAATGAAAGCGCTTACGGAATAAAGTTTGGAGAGAAGGGGAATATTTGCCATTTTCATTGTTTTTTCTGTGTTAACAAGTTTCAGTTGTTTGTTTTGCTTTTAGAAATGGTACATCTAAAGAAATCACAATCCCTCTGCACCACATGCCCTCAACCTCATTACCACAATCAACAGAACGTGCTGGAGGGACAGGTTGATAACACAGAGACTGCCCTTGCTATGGAATAGACTTACCATACATGGAAAACAGAACACCTCACTGGCCCTCTTCAAGAGAAACCTTGATGAGTGGATGGGAAATAGAAAATTCACCCCGGGGATCATGCCAGTGGCTCTACTTCTCAGAGGTACTGGGAACTAAGATCGGGTGGCATGATATCAGGGTAATCCTATGGGCTAGGTTTGAAAAAGCTCCAGGCACAGATGGCACTACCTCATATCATCACATCTCCCCCCCCCCCCCTTTGAAGACTCAAGCTAGTTTTTCAAGTGACCCTGGAAAAAATGTTGCTGGATGGAAATAGGCCTGTCTGGGAACACATTAATCTATACCCTATCTTGAGAGCCCATATGCATTGGTGTTGTTGACCCCACTATGTTGCTGCACTGTCATATCATATGCCTGCAACCCTATGTTCCACATGAATAACTTGGCATTTTGCTGACTGGCACGATGTAGCCATGTTAAGGGCTGAATTTTCTGCAGTGCCCATACTATGGCTAGACATTCTTTTTCTACACCTGCATAATATTCCTCCCTGGGTTGGAGTCTACAGCTGGGTGCTCTTCTCCATCAGAAGAAACCTGGCTGAGTACAGCTTCCATCCCATGGTTTGAAGCATCCACCTGCACAACAAATTCTTTGCTTCAGTCTGGACTGGTTAACACAGGTGGTCCTCCCAAAGCTCCTTTAAGCTTTTGGAATGCCTGCTCACAGGCTGGGGTCCAAACTACCATATCTGGCCTCTTTTTCCTTGTCAGGTCTATGAGGGAAGCAGCTATTGTACTATAATTGTGAGCAAAATTTCTATAGCAGCCACTATTCCCAAGACTACCCTCACTTGCTTTTTGGTAACAGGGGCAGACCATGCCTGAATAGCTTCCACTTTGGCAGGTTCTGCCCTGATCTTACCACTCCCCACTCTATGTCTCAGGTAGGAGACCAATTTGTGCCCATGCCTCTTGTCTAGCAGGTTTATCATGTAATTAACATCACTGACCTTCCTTACCACTTTTAAGGGTCCCCCAAGCTGCCTGCAGCTTATTGTCTCTGACAGGAATGAGCACCATAACCTGCTGTCCACAGCATACTCTCGGGCTTAAGCATTCCTATCATACCAGACCTTTTTCTGCTGTCGGGCTCCTGCCAGGTTCTCCTGGGCCAAGCCCAAAATCTCCCTAAGCCTTGTCCTGAGGTTTAAGACATATGCCACAGCAGGCTCCTTGTGGGATTCACACTCACCCTCCCACTCATCATGAATCAAATCGAAAGGCCGCCTCACCCTTTGCCCATACATCAACTCAAAGGGTGAAAAACATGTGGATTCTTGGGGTACCTCTCTGGATCCAAAGAGCAGATGGGACAAATAATTGTCCCACTCTCTCTTAAACTGGTATGCAAATGACTATAGCATGCTCTTTAGTGTAGAGTTTAACCTCCCCACAAGACCATTATTCTAGGGGTGGCAGGGGGTGGTCTTTAGGTGCTTCACTCCACAGCGCTTCCACAGACAAGCCAGCAGGTCTGACATGAAATTGGCATCTTTGTCAGTCAGTATTTCTCTCAGGAAACATACCCTGCTGAAAATCTCTAACAAAACATTTGCCACCTTCTCTGCCTCGATGGAGGACAGAGCCACTGCCTCAGGGTATGTATTAGCATAATCTACTACCACCAGGATATACATCTTCCCTGTAGAACTTGGGGTACTTAGAGGCTCCACAATATTCATAGCTACCCTCTACAATGGTTCTTCAATCATAGGCAAAGGCATCAAAGGAGCTTTGACCTTGTCTCCTGCCTTGCCTACCTTTTGGCACTGCTCACAGGTCCTGCAGTACCCTGTTACATCACTGGAAATCCCAGGCCAATAAAAGTTCTGCATAATGCATCTCTTGGTATGCTTTATGCTCATATGACCTGCAAAAGGAATGTCATGGGCTATGGCTAGAAGTGACAGATGGTAGGTTCTGGGCACTACCAACTGCAGTATTCTCTCACCCTTTAGCTCTCCCTCAGGGGTCCACTCTCTATACAGTAACCCATTGTTCCAGTATACAGACTCCCTTTTTCCTTAAG
This sequence comes from Protopterus annectens, assembly GCF_019279795.1. Lineage (NCBI taxonomy): Eukaryota > Metazoa > Chordata > Ceratodontiformes > Protopteridae > Protopterus > Protopterus annectens. Next base: position 970,896,110 of record NC_056747.1, read on the forward strand.
AATCAGGTGCCTCCTTAGGTACCTCCCTCAAGCCTCATACTGTAGGGTCCAAAAGCTAAGCCTGTCTCAGCTCTACCTTTGTGACCCTTCCCAGCTCCATTTCCAAAGGAAGCCTGGTAACTTCTGACAGCAGTGTCTCACTGTCAGCCTGGGTACTACCACTCACTTCTGTCCTTGCAGTCTCCCTGTCCACGTGAACATCATACCTACCAGCAGCTGTGGCTCACTTTCAGCCTCCCAGAAATAGCCACATCACCAGCCCCAGCTTCAGGTGTGGGGTTTGTCGGGTCAGTTGCTAGCGTCCTCTCCTGTTCAGCTGGTGAATCTCCAACAAATACAAATATATGCGAGAGATGCAACTATAAGACCAGTCAGGAGGAGAAGGTAACCACGCACACCACAAACCCAGTCTCACATAGAACTATCACAACTGCAAACCAAACACATAAACACACAAAAACATACTTCGGCGCTGATTAAAAAATCTACCAAACATAGTCAGGCACACTGACGTCCCGCTCACAGACTGAACACAAGAGAGGGGTCACGTAAAGCTGCTGTGGAGCTAGAATGCATGCAGGTGTAAGCGACCTGAGGCGTGCCCTCCTGGACTACATGAAAAGAGACATAGAGCTCTCTGATTACGGTTTGCACCTGTCACCCGGTGCTCAATGCCAGAAGTCTAAACCTCAAGATGCACGCCCTCAAGCCCTTCTCTCAGTATGGGAACATGTGATGTCTGTGCAGTGACTGAAACCTGTTCAAAGCTCCTGAGGAGCACCCCAGCACTATCAGGTTTTACCATATCATTTCATGCCCGGCCCCAAACTTGGACAGAACAACAAAAGGGAGGGGGAGTATTTTTTTTCATACCCACACCCCCTCCAAGTTCAATGCAATGCCGGCATCGGAGACTATCAGGTGCAACTAAACTAACAAAAGGCAAACCACGCCTTAGTTTTTTGTTATGCAGATCTATGGGCACCTTCCAGGTGAGAGCCGCCTCTCTAAAGCTAAAACAGCATCAATGGGACCGGGACGGTGTCCAGTCACAAGCGGTCCCCCAGGGGGCTCAGTCCGGACCCCCCTTGTTCGCGAGCATTTTTTTTCGAGGGCACAGCAAACATGGATGATGTGGCTGAAGTGAGTTCTGACTGCAAACTACTGGAAATAATAATTGATACTACTCACACAAACAACATCCAGAGGAGAGCCAGAGAGATAGAAATGGATAATTGGCCATGGCCTTGAGCTTAAGCCCAAAAATAAAAATGTAGTCCTTGCATTGGGAAGAAACAAAGGTAGGTACAAGTTAGTTACCACATAGGCGGTAATCCATTAGGTAATCAGGGACAGGAGGGACCCAGGACCTAGGGACCCAACTCTAATTTACAACCTCATTTCACAAGTGGTTAGGAAAAGTGGTTACCTTCTATCCTTTGCCCACCTCATTCTTATCTCACAGACAAGAGGATCAAGGTCTCTTCTTTGTGCCCCTGTCTTCTATCAGGCCTTATTTTGATGACAATGTACAATGCTAATGCAGGGAGACGACCCACAAGTTCACCACCAGAGCCAAAGTTCCTCCACCCAAGGTCACCTCACCAAGAACATAAAGGGTCTGCTTCATATGTCTGATGCCTACTCAAAGAATTCAGCCGCGCCCTGGCATACACGCCTCCTGACATGTGATACAAGTGCCTGGCTATCACAAGGCAATGTCAAATCAGAAAACATGCCCAATCTCCCACCATCAGAAAATCCAAATCAGAAAGAAACACGAACAAAGTGAAAAAAAGAACAACACACTTAAATGAGAGCGTGCTGGAGGGACAGATTCACCCAACAGAGGCTCCCTGCACTCTGGAACAGCCCGAGAAATCTCGGCAGGCATTCAAGAGAACTGACAAAGCGAAGAGGGGCATCTTCGTCAGTGGATGGGAGATCATATCAGTTTAAACCCTAAAAGGATCTCTTTAGTAAACCTAGATTAAGCTAGCGTACCTAAACATGCCCTCTGGCTAGGCTTATAAATCTACCCAGGCTACAAGACCCACATTCCTGTCTCCAAGCCAGACTGCATGTAACTGCATGCACACAAGGTATGTCATTATCAAATTCATTCCCTATCAAGACATGTGCAGGGATATCCTCAAACACAACTACCTGCTTGCTTCCTTTTCCACCCTCCCAGTCAAAATGAACCCTGGCCAAAGGTATTTGGAATGGGGTATTTCTTAAAGCTCTGACTGGAGTCGACTGCCTGAGCAAGTACTGCTCCTCTTTAATCACTGCAGGCTTTACAATGGTTATGTCAGAGGTTGTGTTTCTCTTAGCAGTGGCCTGTCTTCCATCGACTAAGATAGGATACAATCTCTGGTGATAGTTTGGTGCACCTGATGTCCCCAGACAACTTACTACTGGCATGCTGTTATTCCCACTTACTGGCTCCCTTACCTTTTTTTCCCCACCTTGCTTCATTGGACTTGCATTCAAAACATCTAACCCTCGATCCTGGCCATGTACTTGAACTAGTGGCTTCCCCCTGTTACTGGTGGACTCTTTTGGGGTGGTTTAGGCTGCCCACCATAGGTTCCATTATATCCATGTGCAGCACTGGGTATCCCCTTCTTGTGCAGTGGTGCCATGCTTGCTAAGTTGAGATCCCCTTTTCTCCTCAGCTAATCTGCAGAGTTACACTCCTGGTCTACCAACCAGATTCTCTTGTCTTCAGGCAAAATGTTAAGGACTTGTTCCCTCAACAAAAGGTCTGCCAGGCTTTCAAAAATGGTGACCTGACACCCACTTACCCACCTATGAAAACAAGTGCTTAACTTGGGTCTACTTTATGCGCTCAAAACATGAAAAACCCAAATCCAAATAGCGCGACACATAAAGAGCGAACCGCGAATACGTCGAACATACTAAAGTGTGAAATTTAAAAACTCGAACCGTCATAGTTGGCCAACCCACCACCCGCAACACACTACCTTCCCAAACACAATAAAAAAACACATGCATACACTAACCAAAACCCTACTTCTAACCCTAAATTAAAGCACCAAAACCCTACTACTAATCCTACACTAAACTCCACATACACAACTATCTATGCACTATCCTTAATCCCTCCGTAACCCTAAGGTCCGTAACTTCCGCACACTTCCCCTATGGAGCTATACCCAAACAAACTAACTATTCCACACACATACACTTAACAAAACCCTACACTAAACCTAACATACATTACCTACACAAAACCTTACATACACTACCTACCTATGCCCTTACCTTAACCCCTCCCTAACCCTAAGGTCCGTAACTATCACACACTTACCTTACGGAGCTATACCACAGACGGGCCAACTATGCAAATTTGATATTTCCACTTTTGAGGTTTCGTTCATTCGACACATTCGCGGTTCGCTCTTTACGTGTCACGCTATTTGCATTCAGATTTTTCAGCTTTCGAGCGCGTAAAGTAGACCCCTTAACTCAGCAATATAATCACAAACACTTTCATCTGTCTTGTATTTATGCTCACAAAACTTTTTTCTGTAAGCTTCATGTGTTAACTTAAAACATTTGGATAAACATTGTTTATCTTTATCATAGTTTAAATAATCCATATCAGACAATTTAGAAACAGCAGCTAGAGTTTTACAATGGAGTAAGGTGGTCAGGAACCATACCCAGCGCCCTTGGTCAACTTATACTGTTGACGTACTCTTTCAAATACATGCATAAAACTATCAAAATTATTACCCTCTGTAAACTGTGTAAGAAATTTACTGGCCTTTATTACTTCTGGGGTTTGATTATTCCCTTCCCCATTACCTCCATGACCTTGATGAAGAGTCAGCATCTCCCTCTCATGTTGGCATCATTTCTCTTTTTCTTCAGCCTCCATACACTGCAGTCTGTCATTCTCTTCAACCTCCAAATGCTGCAGTCCCTCTGCTGATTCTAATTTCAAATGTCTGACCTCCAGTTCAAGTCTTTTTAACTCCAGATGAGTTTTTAAGTCCTCTGAGGAAAAGGTGAACTGTCCTGTGTCTGAAGGCTGCACATCCCCATCACCAGACTTGTTGTCATCTTGGTTGCTGGTCCATGCTGCAGCTGTTATTAAGGCTGAAATCATTTCCTGTTTTGCCAGGTTGGCATGCACCAGTCCTTTGGCTTCACACACCTTGGCCAACCGGTTCTTTGTCAGCTTGCCATAATCCTCTGCTCACATTTTTGCCTGCTTTCCCTGACTAAACTAAACTAACAATAATAAATAAAACTGTTGTGAAAATGAAACTCTGTATGTTTACACTGTGGCTGCTGAAAGTACACACACCTTCAGGACAACTGTCCACAGGTTACTGAAGCTCAATTAATATCCCACCCAACTGCCACCAATATGTGATGGTCCCTTCTCCAGGCCAGTAATAAAAGAGTCTCAATCCTCACCACTGACACAAATGAGGGACAGCCACTAGTAACAAGAATGAAAATACTCAGCATTCTGAGATGCAGCTGTCTGCACCAAGCACAAGTTCCCTTAAGAGCACACATGGAGCACTCTCCAAACCTGGGGATTGACTCACTTTCACTCTCCAGACCCCAAACAAGACTTCATACTGACAGCTTTGGAGCTCTGTGTCCCTGTTCCTAGTAGCTGATACACACACACACACACACACACACACACACACACACACACACACACACACACACACACACACACACACACACACACACCTGGGAAAGGCTGTCACAGATTTACCAGCTGTGTCCCCTCTGCCCAGACTATAAGGTAATTATGCTGCTAAGGATCTTACAAGGGTACCCAATTATACTGAGTAAAATTAATACTAATACAAATGGTAGAGTTTGACCAATTCAGCAGGCTTTCAGAAGTGGCCACAGTGTCACTAAAATAAGCATAACTACTCTTAATATGTTAAAAGTATTCTATAAAGACCAGCCACAATAAAAAGTATTGAAATGTTTAATAATAAATAATAAAATAGAAAAATGAGAATACTGAATATCTAGTTGTAATAAACACCAGAGTTTCAAAAACAGGAGATATAAAAATAACACAGCATGATAGATTTACATAGATGCAGAAAAACAATAGTTAACTATCTCACTATATTTTCCTGACTAAAGAAGTACTGTTCTCTAGTTAAGTTACTTACTACAGCAAGGTAAGATGAGGTGTTGAGTTGCTTACTACAGCAAGGCAAGATGAAGTGTGAGGTTGTGTGAGATAACTGTGAGAGATCTTTCCTGTCAGGTTCTGAAAAACAAAATGCCATGAGAGTTATGTCATATCCCTCACTAACAGATAGAAAATCATTTCAATGCTGGTTATAAAATGACATCACATCTGGTCACCTGACTCTGGTACGGTACACACCCAGAGCTTTGTTAAGATCTGTTGCAACATCTAAAAGCTATACAACAATTTCAAAAACTTCTACCCTTCCAGGGTAGCAATGAGTTCACCCCTAAGGACAATACAGTAAGATTATTTTTCCTGATTTTCCCAGAAATTTTTGTCCATTGCTGCAATCAGATCTGTAAAATAAAATCTTTATGGCCTAAACCAACCCATTTAATTTTCAATCTATTTTTCAAAATTAGCTGGACTGAGATTAACCTGTTTACTTCCAGAATTCTCTGCTAAAACATATACATTTAATCAGTTATAATAATAATGTCTGACATACATGTATGTCTTTTTTCTGTCCAGCAGGACCCACTGTTGATGCATTTTTAACACAAGCAACTTTACAAATACATTTTTAACACAAGCATCTGTACAAATCAATGTGATAGCCAAATGACATGAAATTCTTTACATAACTCCAGCTAGCTCTGCTGGCATATGTTACGCATTCACTGCCCTACTCTCCCTGGCACAGATGGCACTCCCTCATATTATCACAGGCATACCATTACACAATCCAATGTTTTTGGTCATAGGAGACTCCACTGTAAGACCACTAACTCTTCACCAGGCTAAGCAAGAACAGGGTTATGGTCAGCTGCCTGTCAAGGGCCAGGATCTGTCAGATCACATATGCATTCAGGTCACTGAACCACAAATACCAGTATGACTTAGTCATGATCCATGTGGGAGTAAATGACCTGAGATGTACCTTCCTGGACTACATGAAGAGAGACATGATGGAGCTCTTGGACTATGTGTCCCTGGCCAGTATGATTCAAAGGTGGTACATTATTTGTTGGCTGAGGAGAATATGGTTGAAGGACTATGATGCTTTGCCAGGGATGGACTGCACCTGTCCCGTCTAGGCTCTAGAATATTGGTGAAAACCTTGTTGACTCCATAGTGCCTTTTTAGGCATTGCCAACCTGATAAACTACCTGACATAGCTAAACCAACCCAGAATTATCTAAAAGTGGAACTGCTCAATGCCAGTAGTCTAAACAAAAAACTCCACTCCCCGCAAGCTCTCCTAATCCAAGAGAATGTAGACATCTTGTTAGTTACTGATATGTCATTTAAAGCCACAGAAAGCACCTCAACAGTGCAGGGCTATAATGACTTTATGCACATTTAGACCACCTACTGCACAGAAATGGACAAATCTGGAGGTGTCTCAATTTACATCAAAAACAATCTCACCTCAAGGCTGCTCAAGTAGTATGACACACTTGACTTCCTCCCAGTACAACATACCATAAGCAAAGCCCCTTACTACATTTTTGCATGCTATAAGTCTCCCTGTATGACTCAGGAAATCTATAACACTTACTTAAGTGAACCTGGGTTATTTTCCATTCAACCCAACACCATACTCACAGGTAATTTTAACTACTCCGCAATAAACTAGGAATCATATACAATCTCAAACTTGCAGGAACAAAGATTCCTGGACTTTGTCAACATGAATGCCCTTGACCGGCTAGTCTGTACACCCACTAGGGGCAGCATCATCCTTGACATAACCTTAACTAACATGGGGGAACATTGCAGCACCACAAATGTAATGTCCTCACTGGTTAGAATGGACCATAAACTGTCTCTTTTAAAAGAAAAATAAAACCTGAGACACCAGGTAACCCTGGAATTTGTATGAATTATTCCAAGGCAAACTTCCTACTTTTAAGTGGCACTCTGGAACATTTTCAAACCCTCCAAATCAAGGGAGCACTACTGCCTATGCAGAATTGTTCATAAATACCTTTTACAATCTTGTATGCAGCAAAATAGACACAATGCTACATATACAAAATAAACAAAGGACAAACTCAAAGAACAAGCCACAGTGGTGGAACCCCAACATCAATAGGAAGAAAATCATGGCCAAAAACAGGAAATGCAATGGCCAGCTAGATAGGAACTCCACCATCAAACTAAATAAATAACTCATAGGACTAGTTAAGTCTACCAAAGCCAAATGTAAGGTAAAAGTAGCCTCCCAGGCTAAGGTCAATCACAAGGCATTCATCGGCTATGTCTGAAACATCAAAGGGAATTACACAACAATGTGACAAACTAATTGTAAGTGGAGACAACTATATTGAGCCAGAGGATATAGCAAATCTGCTCCCTGGTAAATTCTGCTCCAGTTTTCTCCACTTTATCCTCCAGGCACCTCTCAAGAAATACTCCTAACCACATCTCCCTCAACTATCACTAGGCAACAGGTCCTCAAAGTGCTCTCCAGGACCATAAACACTGCATAGATGGGACTTGACAATATTTCAGGATGCATTTTTAATAGCATGAGACATGGTCTCTTGGGGTCACTAGAAGCACTATGCAGTCATAGCATCCAAGTAAGCTTTGTGCAAAGCAAATGGAGGACTGCAAATTTTATCCATCTACACAAGGGTGGGTCATCCACGGTCCCAGGAAACTACTGACTCATAAGTCTGACTAGCCTCATATGTAAGACATGGAAAGAATAGTCATGGATATAGCACATAATGACATAGGAAACCTTCAGACATTAGATCCAACCCAGTTTGGTTTTGTCAAGGGCAGGTCATGCCAATTCAACCTGGTGGACACCTTTGAGAAGGTCACCAATGCAATGGCTGAGGGCAAAACTGTGCATAATGTCTACCTCGACCTGGCCAAAGCATTCAGCACAATACCCAACTCAGGCATTGTAGACCAGCGATTAGGTATAAACCCCTACATCACCTGCTGGATAGCCAGCTGTCTCACAGATAGGACACCGAAAGTAAGGATAAGTGAATCTAACTCCATAAAAAAAGGCCATTCACTAGGGGTGTCCCACAGAGCTTGGTGCTGAGGCTGTTCCTTTTTGGCATCTACTTCTCTGAAATCAAGGCTAATATCAAAGGCCTCTGGCTGGCCAAGTTTGCAGATGATTGTAAACTAGGCACAATCACAGAATCTCCCAAAGACACAAATATCCTTTAACAAGGCCTGACACAGACTAATAACTGGTACCAGAATAACAGTCTAAAATGCAGTGCCAAAAAAAATGCATAATAATATCTTTTGGAAAGAAAGCCATACCTGTAAATTACTGCATTGATTATACCCCTAAGGCATTTTACAGCTACATACATAACCTAAAGTGTAGGACCCAAGCACGTGCAGAACTGGTGGCTAACAGTATCGCACACACTGACCCCACAGAGATAGAAAACCTGCTAGCGGATAGATTTGGTGAAAATTTCACTCCATTATCCCCTCCTAATGTACAACAAACCCACCCCCAAACTTCCCCTCCACCTTACATATCTGAAGAGCAGGTCCTCAAATCCCTGTCCAAGGCAAAGAACATGGTCTCTATGGGACAAGATGACATCCCAAGCTGTATTATAAACAGGCTAAAACATGAACTAGCATCACCACTAAGTACCCTTTTCAATCATAGCCTAACCGCAGGCTTTGTTCCTGCAGAATTGAGAACAGCTACAGTTATTCCTCTCCACAAAAGTTGCCTAGTAACAGACCCAGAGAATTATAGACCCATAAGCCTGACCAGCCTCATCTGTAGGGTCATGGACTGTATCATTACGGATCTCATAAATAAAGGCATAGGTGACCTCCAAACCCTGGATCCTACCTAATTCGGCTTTGTGAAGGGCAGATCCTGCCTGTTAAATCTGGTGGATTTCTTCGAAAGTGTGACCAAGGCCATTGATGAGGGCACATCTGTGCACTCAGCATACCTCGATTTGGCAAAGGCTTTTGACACAATTCCACATTCAGGCATTACTGATAAACTTAGCAAACTGAATGTAAACCCCTTTGTTGTAAGATGGGTTGCCAACTGGCTCACAAACCGGACACACACTATCAAAGTTGGTAACTCCACATTAACCAGCAGACCTGTTACCAGTGGGATGCCACAAGGGTCAGTACTGGGCCCCCTACTGTTTGGTATATACTTCTCAGTACAGGTCAAAACTAAAGGGTTGTGGCTGACCAAGTTTGCAGACAACTGCAAACTTGGTGCCATCATTGAACCCCAAATCATGTCAGTATACTCCAGGAGGGTCTCACACAGACCAACGACTGGTGTATTAGTCAAGGTCTCAAACTGAATGCAAAGAAATACATCATCATTCTCTTCAGCACAAACATTGTCCCTTCACACTATCAAATCAACAACAATACCCTAAGTACCCATGAAGTGGTAAGGGACCTGGGATCACAAGTTGACCATGACCTAAACTTAGGCCAGTACATGTCCACTATTGTAAGGAGAGCTTTCCATGTAGCTCACTTGATTATTAAAGGCATTGCCTCGAGAGCAAAAGAGGTTATAACACCCCCTGTACTTGGCACTTATCCAGCCAATAATTGAGTATAACGTCCCATTTGGTATGTACCATACTAAGCACCTGCAGCAATTAGAGAGACCTCAGAGGTTTCTAACAAAGAAGATCAAGGGCCTCCAGCATGTGCCTTAAACGGACCAAATAAACTCCCTGTCACAATACTCCTTATCCTATAGAGTTCTTAGAGAAGACTTATGCCTGGCCTACAAAGCAACCCAAGTCCCAAACCTAATGATCTTACTGCATATCCGTAAATCATATGGGTCTAGGGCTACCCATTCCAGGGACATAAATATGGCCTGTGACTTAAATAGGACTTGCTGGAGGGGCAGATATATCTCCCAGTGGCTGCCATGCCTTTGGAACAGGCTACCGATTCATGTGAAACAGAGCACCTGTATGTCACTGATCAAGAGGAACCTTGACGAGTGGATGGGGCACTGTAAATTCTTACCGGGGAAAGCACCCACAACCCTCCTGGAAATGGGCAGTCATCACTAAATGCAATCTAGGGTTTTGACTAGTACTTCTACAGTATTACATTGGGTTGTAATGGCTAGGCTTAAAATGACCTCCGGTTCTATAGCCTAGTAATCTCCTATGATCCTAAGAATTAACCCTGTGATCAGGGATTTGGGAACACATATAGAAAGTTCCTTAGCCTTCGACTGTCATATGTGTCTACTGTAGTAAGGAAATAATTCTATGTTGTGCAGTTTTTAAGCAAGGGTAACATCTAGGTCCAAAGATGCCATTGTTCTTTTGTTCTCACTAGACCAGTCATTGAGTACAGTGCCTCATTTAGTATGTACCTGACCAGGTGTATATATGTTAAATAAAATTAAGAATTCAATACACAGGAGGTTCAGATTCAAAAGTTTACTAGTGTACAGCAGGAGGCAAAAAACGTACAAGTACAGAATTTTGTCTGACATGAAACAGGAAGCACACAATTTTATATAGGTTTACTGACGTGATATGTCACAGGGCATCTACATCACTTTAGCTTACAGTCCTTTATTCATTAAATCTGCTGATGCTGTATATTTTAAAAAACTTTTCCTCTAGATACAATACGGCCTTGCTATCCAGCTGGTCAGTCATAATGTCTTTCTGTAAAGTTACTTGTTCAAGGTTTCATATCAGTTCGAATACAATAGCAGCTTCAGTCTTTTAATACACGTCTTTGTTCTCTTTTACACTTTCTCACACAGCTGTGTGCTATCTTAGTAACACATATACAAGGCCAAATCATTCTAACAGGAAAGAGCAGAAGATTTCATTATTTCACACATTTAATTTCCTGACCCAGCAGATAATCACTTGTGAAAAGCATAAACATTAAAACTTGCTAAGCTAGCATTCTGCCAGGGTCAGAGATCAGCTTTGCTTCAAGCCACACTGCAGTTTCAAAACTACTTACATTTACACATGAATTAATCTGTACTGCTATATGATTAATAGAATAAAATGCATTATATACTACTTTGTTTTTAAACTAGCATTTCTCATATATTTAAATACACATTTTCCTAACATTTTCCCCCCTATTAAAACTTTTTATTCTATTTTGAAGTATGCATAGTGTCATTTCATCTCCTAGCCTTTTCCACTTAGGATTTTCAGCTAGGTGAGTCATTCAATCTATACTTCAGAAAAAGCATCATCTGAGATCAATCTTTCAATCTCAATATCTTGGTAAAAAGTTTCAGTAACAGGTACATCAATAAAATCTTTGATTAATCTTTTCATGCAGGGAATTCCACAACAAACACATGCTCCTATTAGGAGTATACCCACACAAATGGCAATCAGAATATTCATTAGGATGGAACCCCACCCCCCAAATAGATTCTGGAAAAAGTCCGTCAGTGGGTTTGGGCCTGGTTCAGTCATGGCTGATACTTGCTGAATTACCTCTAGGTGGTTATTAATCTCATGACGATTGTCAGGAATATAAGCACAGCATTCTTCTTTGATAAGCATGCACGTACCATCTCTCGCCGCTAGGGTGAAGTCAAGAGCCATCCGATTTTGTAGCACAACAGTTCTCATTGCATTCAGTTCATCAGTCACCAGTTCTAGGGCGGAAAAGTTGCATTACTCATTACTTCGAGAAGTTTCGACAACTTCCTCAGCTCCCAGATCGATTTGACTGCTCCATAGGCTGGGAATATTCCTGCCCAGGATATAACACTGTCACTCAAGTCCATATGAGTCAATTCGCTTTTGTCTTTTACTGAATTGTGGTCTTTCCAGCCAGCTTCAATCTTTCCAACTGGATTCACAGGTTTTTGAACTGGACCTTCGGGTTTTCGGGCTGCTTCTCTTATGTTTCGTATCTTACCCAAAGGTAATTCTGCAGTATGTCTTATTGCCGGAACCAGGTAACCCAAAAAACAACTGCCGGACCAATTCTCAGGTAACCATTTATATGCCTTTTTCCCACAAATAAAATAACAGTTTTCTACTTTAGTACTAATATGCATCAGCCCTGCATGAAACATTTTTTGATCTATAACTGACAATTGTTTAAACAGAACTGGATTTTTTTGAATGTCATTCATAGTTGTTTTCAATGAGTTCAAATACGAGTCATAATTAGTATTGCAAAAAGTATTGCCATTACTATTCTTAATATAACATCGGTAAGATATGGTTATATTACAATTGCTCCAGCCCACCTGGAGGGTGTCATTTTTGAAAAAACATACAATTCCTTTTTGTGTGACAGGTAAAAATAAAGCTATTTTGTCCTGTGATCTCACAGTTCCTGTATCGAAAAGTAAATTCTCCCAAGTCTCATTTATCCCAAAAGGGACAGCAGACATTATCAGTCCTCCATATGCTGTCGGTATAGCTGTACATACCCAGCAATTTGAAATGTTCATAGTCTCTGCATATACACGTTTCATGGCTAGGTATGTGTTAAAATTTGGATGCCAGTCTATAGACGTTTCATCACGCCTTCCCACTTTCACTTGTGTGGTTGTGTGTAGGATAAACCAAAGCAAGAGGAAAATTGTCACAATTACAGTTAATAAATGTACACTCAACAAAATGATTATGCAACATCTCTGGGGTAGATCTAAACTTCTATTCGCTTTGTTTTTGGCCATCTCGGTCTGGTTGTGTATCAGTCACAAAGTTTTTATCAAGTTGAAAGTTCTTTACCGGTTTACAATGCGTCAAATGAACCCAGGACGTCCTCTCGGCCACTCTAACTGCAGTAGGCATTGCCAACAGAACCTGGTACGGTCCCTCCCACTTTGGACTCGCCCAATTCTTCCTTTTCATCACTTTCAGCCAGATCCACGACCCTGGGGCCAAGACTGCTTCCACCGGTCTGGTCTGTTCCTTATCTGCAAAAGAGTTAAACTGCAAAACAGATTTATTTGTTAACAGTTTCCTCATATAACTAGCTAATGAACTGTCAGCCTCTTGCTCTGCAGGCATGAGAGCTTTCCACTGAGGCACATAATATGCTCTCCCAAAAACCATTTCAAAGGGAGTCAAACCCTTTACATTTGGAACCGTTCTCATACTCAGCAGTACTAAAGGCAGACAGTATATCCAATTCTTTTGGGTCTCCTCTACTAGCTTCCTAAGTTTGTTTTTTAGGGTACCATTGTACCTTTCCACCAGTCCTGCTGACTGTGGGTGGTAAGCACAATGGTTCTTTAAGGAGATACCAAAAAATCTCCCAAGCTGGTGAATCATCTGATTCACAAAATGTGTGCCATTGTCACTATAAATCCTTTCCAGAATGCCAAATCTAGGGATTACTTCTTTTATCAGGGCTTTTGCCACTGTTGCTGCATCCGGGTTTTTAGTTGGAAAAGCTTCTACCCATTTAGAAAACATGTCTACAATAACTAAACAAAACTTTTTTCCTTCACATTTATTCAATTCTATAAAATCCATATCCATATGGAACGGATACGGTGGTATAGGAAAGCTTCCTTGCTTGGTTTTAAATGCTCCTTGTGCATGATGCTTGTTACAAGTATGACAAGCTGCACAAATTTTTTTTGTGTAGTTTGTGTATCCATATGTTTGGAATATTCGATTTACTAACTGTACCATCCCTCCTGTTGAGACATGGCACTGCCCATGGCTCAACAAAGCTGCATATCTAAATAAATTAGATGGCAATATCGGTTTTCTTTCTTTGGAAATGTACAGTCCATTCTCAAGAATTGCACCTCGTTTTACACATTTTTGTTTTTCTGCTTTTGTAGTAAGCGTCTGCATTGTTTTTAACATGTCTAAATCTAAAATCTCAGAGGGTTGTAATTCCTCATTTAAAAGTAAAGTTTCTGAGTCTGAGGCTGCTTGCTTTGCAGCTGCATTAGCTCGTGCATTGCCTTTCGAAATCTTATCCTGCTGTTTTGTATGAGCTACACATTTACAAATAGCTACTTTGGTAGGTAACTGAATAGATTTTAATAACTCCAAAATAAATTGCACATGATTAATAGGTTTTCCACTAGATGTTATCATTCCTCTATTTTTCCATTGTTGTGCAAATACATGTACTGTAGAAAAAGCATACTGACTATCAGTATATATGTTCACACTCTTGTTTTTTGCTAAAGTACATGCCCTTGTCAAAGCTATCAATTCTGCTGCTTGTGCAGATAAGTTGTGTGGTAAGGATTGAGCTTCTAAAATTTCAGTGTCTGTAACTACTGCATACCCCACCAGATTCTTCCCTGTAGGACCCCTTCTGCATGAGCCGTCCACGTAATATGTCACCTCGGCATTATCCAAGGGCATATCTGTAAGATCTTGTCTAGGTAAAGCTAACTGTTCAATTTCCTGCAGGCAGCTGTGTGGTGTGCCCTCCACAGGAGTTGGAGATAATGTTGATGGATTCAATGTCGTACATCATTCAATTGTCATATGAGGTTGGGTCAGCAGTATAGTCATACATGAAAGATGTCTAGCAGGAGAAAGGTATGCTACTTTCTCTTGCAGTAAAATTATTGCAACTGCATGAGGCACTCTCAATGTGAGAGGGTGGAATAACACCACTGAGGCCGAAGCCTGTACTGCCATTGCGGCTGCAACTACTGCTTGTACACAGTGAGGCAAAGATCGCGCCACTGGGTCTAACTGTGATGAATAGTAGGCTATGGGGCGTTGCTTGTCCCCATGTTGTTGCGTCAATACTGACATCATATATCCTTGCTTACAATCTATGGTCTGAAAAAAAACATTTGTGATAATTTGGAAGTCCTAAAACTAATGAAGAAGCTATCAACTGCTTCAACCTGCAGAAAGCCGTTTCTGCTTCGGTTGTCCATTGTAGGATATCTTGTGCTGCCATTGGTGTCTTATATATCAAATCAGTCAGTGGAGCAGATTCCAAAGCATAATTTGGTATCCAGCTCCGACAAAAATTAGTTGTACCTAAGAAAGACATAATTTCTTTCTTGGTAGTTGGTTTGGGTGCTTGCAAAATTGCTGTTTTTCTTTCCTCATCTAGTATTCTACCTTCATTGGATATTACATATCCTAGGTATCTAACTTGTTTTCTCCAAAGTTGTAACTTACTTTTGTTTACTTTGTGTCCTTGTGTTGCTAAAAATTTCAATAACGCTACAGTATCCTCCCTGCACTGTTGCTGGGTGGGGGCTGCTAGCAAGATGTCAGCTATGTAAAGTAGAATTTGACTACCTCCCGGTGGGGTAAACCCTGCCAGGTTGCTAGCCATTTCTTGTGCAAATATTGTTGGGCTCTCACAATATCCCTGTGGTAGTCGAGTATCATTATACCTTTTACCCTGAAATGTAAATGCAAACCAATATTGACTATCAGGATGTATAGGTATTGAAAAGAAAGCATTGCTGATATCTACCACAGAGAAATACTTCTGTTGTGGTTCTAAATCGTTTAACAAAGTATGAGGGTCTGGCACCGTAGGTGCTCTAGGTATTACTGCACTATTTACTGCTTGTAAATCTTGTACCATCCGCCATTCCCCGTTTGCTTTTTTAACAGGAAATAGGGGTGTATTACATGGTGAATCAGGAGATTCTATCAGTACTCCTTCTTTGAGTAATGCTGCTATTATAAGCTTAATTCCTATTTCTGCATCCTTTCTCAAAGGGTATTGTCTTTTCTGTGGTCTAAAAGCTGACTTTGGGATTATTGTAACTGGTCCTGCTGTTCGAATAAGTCCTACATCTGACTTGCCTGTTGACCAAAGAGTTGTTGGAATTTCACATAAGGCCTTTTCTTCCTCTTCTAATAAAAATGCTAATCAGCTGCCCTCGCTAGATTGCAAGTGTACAGCTGGATGTGTCTGTGTCAACCAATTCAGTTTTTGTTTTTGTATCCCTTGTTCTGATAGTTCTAAATCAGTCTGTTTCTCCCATCTTGTTACTTTTTCTCCTAAATCTGCCCATTTGACACTTTTGTTCTTTGTCAAGCTGACATGTGGTAACCGATTTGATCTATACAATACAAGGAATTCTTGAGGTAATGAACAGCTAACTACACTGTTCACCTCAGTATCCCAGTACAAAGTACGCAAAACCAATCTAGTTGCACGATTTCTAAACAATTCTTGCTCATACTCTCTATCAGGTCCTGGTGTAGTACAGTAGTATAGAGTACAGTGTAACAAATGCTGTAGATCAGTGTCAAGGGAGGGGGCTTTACTGATGGCTACATTCATCAGTTCCTCGGTTACTGCCCCTGGACCAGTCGTGACTAGGTCCTGGCTGTACTAGTAAAACATTTCACCCTCCGATCGCACTACAAAGGTATCCATTTGTCTCTGTGCCTCCATACCTTGTACAGTTGGAATTACTGCTATGCCAAATATCTGCATAAGGACCCTGCCCAATAGGTTTACTGGACACTTGCAGAAACAACAATTTTACTTCTCTGGGTCATACCTGAAACAGGGTCAGTTATTGCTATATCATGGGAAAGCGGTTCCCTGTATAGCTGTCCATTTGCGGCTTTTACTAGTATATAATCAGGTGATTCGGAATGTTCTGGTAACTTGGAGGGGTGTATCAAAGTCCGTGATGCTCCTGAGTCACATAGGAATTTGACTTCCCTTCCCTCCACCAGAAGTGTAACTTCGGTTTAAGTATCTGCCAAGTAGAGCTCTAAGCTCAATAATGCTACGTCCAAAATTTCACTTTCTTCATCCTCCATATCTACTTGCACTTCCTCAACTCCCTCTATCACATTTACATTTGCTTTTTGTTTATTAACTTTTCCTGATGATTTCTGACTTTCACTTGATGTATCCTCACTATCATATAGTCAGTCCTCATCTCCCTTATCTTCTGTGATTACTTTTTTGTTTTGCCTACAATCCCTTGCTAGATGTCCCTTTTTCCCGCACTTGAAGCACTCACCTCTCTTTTTTCTCTCCTCAAAATCTTCTGATCGTTTGTCAGACTGTTTATTTCCCTGGGCATTCTTCTTGCCCTTTTTACCTGACTGTAATACAAACACTTCAGCTCCGTCTTCAGCAGTGAAGACTTGCGCCTTCTTTTTCTTTTTACTATTAAAATATCTTTCAGCATGTCTAGCGTATTCGAGTAAGGCTTGTAGCCTCCCTGTTCGATGGTCTATCATATGCTTCGTAATGAAGCTACTAATAGGTGCAATGCAACCTTTCAAAAATGCATTTTTTAATTGTTGTTCATCATGGGAATCATTCGTTTGGTTCTCAGGAACCGACATACCACTATGATTATTAAAACATTCTAATAATCTAGCATAATATCCATCTATTGTCTCATTTTCCTGTTGTATGCATTGATTAATGCAAGTCCAGTCTGCTCTAGGTTTCCATTTCTCAGAGATTCGGTCTGTTAGACCTTTCACTCTGTTGTCTAACTCTGCGTCACTATGTGGGAGTGATCTAAGCTCTGCATTACGAGGATTCCAGGTGCCACAAATCATGTGCCAATCTGGACCTATAATTTGTCTTACTACTTGTCCTACTTGTTGCCCATTCAAGTCGTAACTCAACCTCATGCCTTGTAAATCTTCTAAAAATTTACGTAAAATTAACTTTCGGATGGGGATTCCTCAGTAGCCTTCGGATGTCCTCCGGTGTCCATGGTCTATATACTAAGAGTGTTGGGTCCTGCCCTTCCTGTCCTGCCTGAGGATTTGGAACTTCTATAAGTGGGCATATTTCTTCCTCACTCTCATCCTGTAGATTTCTCTCTATTTGGTATGATTCTGTGTCCCTATGTGTTTTACGTGTTCGGGACCTAGTCTCAATAGGATCTCTAACAAATGGTTGTGGTCTTGCTGAAACTTCAGGATAACGTGGAGGCGGACCAGCCTGTCCACTCGCTTCATATCCTGAAAAAGGTAAGGGAGGGGGCAAGGGAGGAGGAGGAGCTGTTGCTATCACCAAGTTATTATCCTCTTTGTCTAAAAATAATGTTTTTGAATTTTTAAGCTTCTGTTCTCCACGATTTGCTTCCTCAATCCACCTGTGTGCTTGAGGAATGCCTAGTTGGCGTTGCTTTTTTGCCTGACCTCCCGCATCAGATTTAAGCTGTTTAAGGAGTTTAACTAGTGAAATTTTATCTAGTTTACCATCAAATTAATATTTACTAACCCATTTCGTATAGTACCTAACGTTATCAGAACGTTGTAATTGCATGTATTTTGCGTCTTGGTTAGGGCGGATCTCGAGGTTTTAGTGCACTGATTACCCATGTCAAAGAAAATGTTACGTAACCCTTTTTTATCACGTGATATCAAGTTCTCAGCTCCTGTTCACAGTTTATCTAGAATAACTGCCTACCTTATTCTGTTACCCTGATCTATGACCAAATATACAGTACTTCCTTTTGTCCCTGATCTGCAAAACAAATCTTGACAACAATATACTGTAACCTAGTCCCTGATCTAAAACAGAAAAAAGGCAAATTCTTCCTACCTGAGCCTCCGGTATTGAACTGTTCAAATTCCGCTTTTCGGCCACAGATCAGAAAGTGGCCAGCCTCTTTACACACGACAATTCAGTCGGAGGTCTTTTCACTCAAGAAGAACCATTTTGTAACTTCTCCTGCGCAGTATTCGACCACCGATATGCTCTGATCTGCGGCTTACCAAGGGAATTCCAGTCCGAAGGACCAAACTGTTAAATAAAATTAAGAATTCAATACACAGGAGGTTCAGATTCAAAAGTTTACTAGTGTACACCAGGAGGCAAAAAACGTGCAAGTACAGAATTTTGTCTGACATGAAACAGGAAGCACACAATTTTATATAGGTTTAACATTTAAGCTATGCCCACCTTACTGACGTGATATGTCACACGGCATCTACATCACTTTAGCTTACAGTCCTTTATTCATTAAATCTGCTGATGCTGTATATTTTAAAAAAACTTTTCCTCTAGATACAATACGGCCTTGCTATCCAGCTGGTCAGTCATAATGTCTTTCTGTAAAGTTACTTGTTCAGGGTTTCATATCAATTCAAATACAATAGCAGCTTCAGTCTTTTAATACACATCTTTGTTCTCTGTTACACTTTCTCACAAAGCTGCGTGCTATCTTAGTAACACATATACAAGGCCAAGTCATTCCAACAGGAAAGAGCAGAAGATTTCATTATTTCACACATTTAATTTCCTGACCCAGCAGATAATCACTTGTGAAAAGCATAAACATTAAAACTTGCTAAGCTAGCATTCTGCCAGGGTCAGAGATCAGCTTTGCTTCAAGCCACACTGCAGTTTCAAAACTACTTACATTTACACATGAATTAATCTGTACTGCTATATGATTAATAGAATAAAATGCATTATATACTACTTTGCTTTTAAACTAGCATTTCTCATATATTTAAATACACATTTTCCTAACAATATAACAACTGGAGCGTCCACCGAGGTTGATAACATGCCCTACACAAAGCCTCATCCTTGTACTCTGTCTCCTACCGACTGCTGAGAGGCGATTAATGCCTGACTTTCAAAGCACTGTCTGATCCAACTCTTCTGGATCTGTTGCACATCCACAAAACAAATGTCATTAGAAACACCTGATCAAGGGATCTAAACCTCATCTGCATCATAAATAAGACTTGTTGGAGGACAGATATGTGTCCAGAGACAGTTGGCTGAACTTGATAGTGCTCTTTTCAATAGAAAAATCTTGCAGCTCAGATTTAGGATGATGTTCAGCCTACCATCGGCGATATGTTATAAGCATCACTATACTACCTATGCTTTAATTAATAATCTTGCAACTGTTCACTGTTTTTTTAACAATAAAAGTTGAATCTGCTTAAAATAATATATTTTTTAGCTTTGTCTTCAATCATTTTTGATCATAATCTATAATATTGTTCATAGATTCATAAGTAATTACTTGGCTAACAACTTTACTTAAAAATATGTGACCATATGAACAACATTTTAACACTTTTGTTTAAATATTAACCAACATTAACAAAATGCAACTGTAAGTTACAACAGTGCTCCTTTCATTACTGTATACAAAACAGGCTAATTATGTCTTGCTGTGCTTAACTTTCAGCCTTGGATGACATTATACTTTTAGCTTTATTATATGGTTAAACTAAACTTAGGCAGAGATTCAGAAAGGTTACCATAAAAGGAAAGCCCTTTTTACTGCTGATAGTAGCCATTTCTGATTGATGGAAGAGGCACAGCACCATGATGGACTGTTTCACAAGTGCTAATAAGGCATTCTGTAAAAGTCTCATATGTTATTTAGCCATGTGCTCTTTTCCCAGAAATGCCTGAAATAAGTGATTTACACAGCTGAATAGTTCATAGACCTACTCAGCTTCATAAATCCTGAGTACCAGCAATAGTAATTTACACAGCCTATAGTTTGCACTTACACAATACTTTCAGTGGGTGGACTCATGTTACAGGTATGTGCCAGACAGATCAGTAGATAGGTAGTGTTGGGTGTATGTGCTTGTGTGTATGTCTGTGGCTGAATGTTTAAGTGTATGTAGAGGTATGAGTGGTGCCAGCTGAGTGAGGGAGTTTGTGTGTGTGTGTGTGTGTGTGTGTGTGTGTGTGTGTGTGTGTGTGTGTGTGTGTGTGTGTGTGTGTGTGTGTGTGTGAGGGTTGGGGCATCCATACCTCTCAACACCCCCTAGACTAATGAGCAGAGGATGTAATATGGTGGGGGTGGACACTAGACACCAGGGAAAAATATTACATATTACAGACATAATGTAAAACATTAACAAAACTCATGTTTTGCAGCATGACAGACATATGGGGGAGACACTAGACACAAGGGACACTCTTTAAAATTACCCTAATCCAAAAAAAAAATCTAGTAAAACTTAGGTTTTGCAGCGCACAATATGGACACAAAGTAGTATGATACTCTTAATGACTGTTATTATTGACTAACTGTAATGGTCCATGGTACAGGGCTTTGGTCAATATTTCTGAACAAAGCTGAACAAAGCCGGATGGAACATTAGATGACACTAGGAGAATCCTTTTAAATATTACTCCACTCAATCTGGATGAGTTTACTGAATAATAAGAAGAGTGAAGCTCTAATGTATGGCATTATTGAATGGCTGTAATCATCAACAGTTTAGAGTCCATGGCAAATTAGAAATATTCTTTTACATCAGGAGAAGATAAGAGGTATTGTGGTATGTCTATGTGTATGGATCAGGAATGAATGAGGAGGGTGGCTTTGCTAACACAATGCATCAGCCGCCAGGAGTGATTATGACAAGAGCAGCAGAAAAGGTTGCTTTAATGGTTGTAGTAATCACAAAGTGATTCAGAGATCTGTAAATTAGCTGTTAATGTGGTCTTTCCTCATTGTGGCTAATGTGCTTCTGAATCCATGGTTTCTGTGATAGTGCTAATAGGCACTTTTTGACACAGCTCTGATGCTTGTGTTTGTTTCTGAATCCTGGCCTTAGTTTCTTCTGTGTTAATTGTACAAGTGTGCAGTCCCCCCACTCCACCCCCTGCCATGGCCTTTGCTTCTTCTGATTTTTGATTGTACATGAGTACAGCCTCCCCATGTCTGTCAACATCACCTAGAACACAGTTGAGTCACCTTCTTCTAGGTGCTTAAAATGTAGGAATTAAGCCTTTGCAACCAAGGTGACATTTATTAACATACTGTTGTGATTTATTTCCTTTTAACTGAAATGTCTCCAAATAACAGATGTGTCTTTAAAGATTATGTGTTTCTTCTGTTACTGAGGAGTGTGTGTTTTTTCTTTCACTTCCTTATATGACTTCTTTCGCTACTAACATAATGACACCCAAAAGTGTTTTTTTTTTAATGTTTTTACTATGACTCGTCCTGCAGTATTCTTGGGAAGAAGGCAAAAGGGGGATAATATTCCTTTATATGTTCACAACTCTTCAAGGATTTCCTCATAATATGTCTTGTACCCCACTAGTTTTGCACTCCCCCCCAAAAAAACAAGCATCTAAGTTCATATTTCCCCAGTTTCACATTTCCAACGTTCTTTTGTACATGCTGGGTACATTTTAGCTAATCTATTTTTGGGGGTCTAAAAATACTTAAAGAGGCACTTCCACCTGAAGATTTGAAATCTTGTTAATAATGTTGCATATCTGGGGATCAAATACATTTCTTAACATTCTATATGTTGTTGGGCACCCCACAGTTTCTTTCCATCCTGTCAAATCATTCTTTCAGATTCTCCTTTACAGAGTATCATTTTGTAATCAATTTGACACTAACTTGTTTGATTTTCATTCCACATTCCTTAACTGAAAAATATATTTATCCCAAGAAATGGTATCTGGCCACCTTCTTACCCCTCTTTTTACCTCTCTATATAGTTGTTAAAAAAGGTGCTTTTTAAGGAAGATCTTGGAGCCGATCGACATGGAGGGATTCATTTAGTCACTGAGTTAGGAGATTCCAGAGGCATAGGGCCTGATTAGAAAAAGAACAAAATTCAAGCTATGTTTTAGGAGCATCAATTAACCCCAAAGAGAGAGAGAAAGACAGGTACAATGCAGTCATTAGAGGGCCTGTAGGGAACTATCAGGAACTTTTTTAGGAGTAGGGACTCAGATCATGCAGGACTAAATACAATAGCAAGAACTTCACAGGTCATCCGAGCCTAGACTTGCTGTTAATGTAGGCTTGCTAAAATCAGTGTAATGTGTTGGTTATTAGAGTATCTGTAAGTAGCCAGGCAGCAAAGTTCTGCACCAGTTGGAGGCATTAAAGCTCTATGTAAAGGTAATTGCAGTAATCAAATTGGGAGTAACCCAAAGTATGCCGAACCACAGTAAGGTCCAAGGAGGAAGAAAGTGATTAAATCAGGTTATATTGTCTAAGTAATACCACAGTGCCTTACATGCAGCTGATACCTGGACCCATAGAGTCATTATGTCATCGTGGACAACACATGTTAACCTTTCTCGCAAACTACAATCTATAAGGACCAGAGAAATACTGAGGTTAAGAGCTGGGCAGTTGTTAGGGTAACATGTGTTGCCATGGCCACTATCTTGGAGGTGTTAAGCTTTAGAAAAAAAATCACTCTTCAGCTTTGAATGCTTTCAAAGTAATCAGCAAGGAAATAGGCATCAAATATATCTTCCAGAGGGAATGACAGGCAAAGCTGTCTATCATCTGCATAGCACTGTTGTTCTTTCAAGGGAATCAAATAAATGGAGAATGACAGTGGACCCAGCATGGGATGTTTTGAGAATCCAGATGTCCTGGTAGGAAAAGGAAGAATTAACTCTGACACTTGTTGAATATGTTTGAAAAGTTAGGAGACAAACCACTTCAAACCCATATTATGAGCCCTAGAGAAAGCCCAGATGTCATTCTAAAGAATGTAGAACTAAACTACATTAAATTTAATGATGAAAAATGAGGTAGGACAACAACAGAAGTGTAACACTGATGTATTACCATTAGGACAGTGTTTATTTCTTAAGGGCAATGTCAGTACTTTTTCTGCTGAATAGCTGAACATTTGAGCTGTTTGGTTAGCTGTTATATACCTACATCACCTTTATTACAAGCTGAGATAAGTACAAACTTGCAGTGTTATAAGATAGTACTGCATTTTATTTTTCTGTTTATTTATTTGCTTCACTGAATATTGTGATTGCAGTAAGTAGGGGTTATTGTTCTCACTTCATTGATATTCAGTGTTGAACTCTTAGCCTCTTAGAGGGTTTTTCTGTGCTTATAAGTCTTAGTCACTTATCTCTGAATTTATTTCTGCTGAATAGCTGAATATTTGAGTTGTTTGGTTAGCTGTTATATACCTGCATCGACTTTATTACAAGCTGAGATAAGTACAGACTTGCAGTGTTATAAGATAGTACTCCATTTTATTTTTTTGTTTATTTATTTGTTTAATTGAATATTGTGTTAAAGATAGTACTGCATTTTATTTTTCTGTTTATTTTTTTGCTTCACTGAATATTGTGAGCTCTGTATCTCTCTTCAGTTAGTTTCCCATCCTCCCTCCCTCTTCTTGTTGTGGTATTAATATTGGTGGCTTTGGAATTGCCCGACCCTCCTGTAAATTTGTGTTTGAACACTCCTCCTGGGTCCATCTCATTTGCTCACTCAACTGAGTACAGTGAGATCATATTTTGATTTCAGACACTCCTACCAGTCCCATCTGTTCAGCTTTATCCCAGTCTAGTGTCATTAGCTCATTCTACCTAATACAGAGAGAACATTTGAGTAGGTGAACCCACTTAGGTCCTTAACCTTGAATTATCTTCTGTTTCTCCTTTCTCCCTTTCCACTTTACTTTGTGTTCTGACTGAGTGTGCTTCTCAGCTGATAAGTATATTTTTGGCACTTTTTAACTGCTCAGAGTTGAAATAAACAATAATTGAATTCAGTTCAGAATACAGTTTGAATAAATTGCTTTAATATTGCTACACACTCAAGTGTACTAGTTTGCACTGCACCTGAATTGTTTTAGTGATGTTTTAGCTGCTTTTATGTAACAAAAAAAAAATTCTAAGCTTCTTTCCTGCCTTTCCTGTAACTAATCTAGTCCAGATACAGATTTTCTGTATCCAGGACTGTTTGTAAGCTTCTGAGCCTCCCAAGCCTTTCTGTGCTGGAGGGAAGCCTTCTAGCTTATCAGTGGGAGTGATAAGCACTAGGTAGCCTATCTGCCACAAGAGGAGCAGTTTCTGGCGCAGAAATTTGGGTCTATATTTATTTATTTTTATTTCTTTCTTTATTTATTTATTTAAATGTGTTGACCGGGAGTGTCCGACTGGACGTGGGTCCATTTTCAGCGGAGGCCCAGGGAGAAAAGCTCCACAGTAAAATAAACAGACAGTAGTTACATTGGATTACATAGCAATTAACAATTTAACATAGAAATTACTTACAACATATTTACAGATGAAGAACATAGTACATCAGTAGACAACTAGAATCTTTATCTGTGAAGTACATAACAGGCATTAACAAATGTAACAATGAGAAGCTGTTTATGATATTGCAATATCAAACACTTAAAACAGCGAATGATATTACATTGACACATTTTCAGCAAAAGCTGAAAATGTCGAATTTGAAGAACAACGATTTCTTTCCTATGGAAACATACATTTAACGAAAAAAAACAATAAGCATTTTAAACCATATGCACTTACCTTAACCCGCACCCTAACCCTAAGGTCAGTAACTCTTGCACATTCACATAAACAGCTCCAAACACATGCACACTTACCTTAACCCTAACTCTATCCCCCCAAAACAAAAGTAAACAACTGAAAACACATACACACGGAACTCAACCATACATTTAACATAAAATATACAACACTAAACACTTTCATACATATGCACTTGCCTTAACCCGCACCCTAACCCTAAGGTCAGTAACTGTTGCACAATCACACTCGGGAGATATACTGGACAAGGGACCACACTAAACTTCAGAACACAGCAAAACAATGAAATGGTCAAGCGACTTCTTTCCGAGGGAAAACTTTCACTGAACAGCCACTTCGCTGTTTTGCCTGTTCGCTCTTCATGTGTTGACGAAAATGCATTTGACATAATGCGTTTTCGTTGAACTCATAGGAACCCCAGAAATTTTAGTTTATTGGCCATTTGAGCAGTTTTTTCCATCTCCTTCAACTTTCTGGTTTAAAAGCCTACATTTGTGGTTGTTTCTCACCTTTCCTATAACTAGTCTAGTCCAGATACAAATTTGCTGTATCCAAGACTGTTTGTAAGCTTCTGAGCCCACCAAGCCTCTCTGTGCCAGAGAGAAGCCTTCTAACTTGTCAGTGGGAGTGGTAAGCACTAGGTAGTCTATCTACCACTAGAGGAGTGGTTTCTGGACCAGAAATTGTAGTTTACTGGCCGCTTGGGCAGTTTTTCTATCTCTTTCAGCTTTCTGGTTTAAAAGCCCACGTTGCATTTGTTTCCCACCTTTCCTGTAACTATTTATTATTTATTTATTTTTATTTTTATTTTACATTTGTTGACCGGGCTAGTCTAGCTGGATACATGTCCTTTTTCAGTAGAGGCCCGGGGAGAAAAGCTCCCAAATTTAACAGTAGTATCACTCAACAGTTATCTAAAATAAACTACATTAATAAAATAATACACGGATAAATAGCATTTTAAATATCCAAGCTAATAGTTAGGTAGGGAGTTTATAAGATGATTAAATGATATAGATGCATGTGGAGGATAGAAAAGTAATAGGTAAGCTTGAGAGGCAGAAGAGAGATTAGGTACAGATAGACCTATTGGGATTAGTCAGGGTTGGAACATGGGCATAACCACTGAGACTTAAGAAATTCTCTGAGATTAGTTTTGAATAGATTGAGTGAGGTCATGAGCCTAAGGTTGTTGGGAAGGGAATTCCATAGCTTTCCAATGGAGTTAGCAAAAATTATTAGATTTGATGGTTAGTATCGAGTACTGTTTGAGGATCAGGCAACTTAAGTTGGTGTAGGGGTCAGGATTGTGCTCAGCGGGTTTCTCTGGTTGATTAATAATTTTGAATGCTTTGAGTTGGTTTAGTTTAAGAAGATTGGGCAGTTCCAGCCAGCCTATTTTCTTGAGGTTGAGGCAGTGGTGGGTTGGATAGGGTGTGCCTGTTACAAATCTGGCAATATGATGGTAGGTGGTGGAGAGGTTATTAAGCTCACGTTTGTTGAGGAATGATAGTATCAGAGAGGCATATAGTAAGGTGGAAAGGAGATGGGTTCGGCGATAGTTAATTTGGCATGAGGAGTGAGAAAGTTCTTTATTCTGTACATGGAGCCAAGTTTCTTGTTAACTGACTTTATGGTTTGGGCAAGGTGCATGTCGAATTTAAGCTTGTGGTCAATAGTGACACCTAATAGTTTGGTACAGGGGACGGGCTCAATGATGGTGCCATTAAATGATTCCACAAAGAAGGTCCTTGGGTTATCGGGGGTTCTTGGGTCAGTGGATTGGTGGATGTGGGGAAAATAGAAGTAGCTTGGTTTTGTCGGGTTGAGTATGAGTTTCCCGGAGAACCATTTTTCAACTTTAGCGAAACATTGTTGGGTGGCTGCTTGGAGTTTCTGAAGAGACCGATCAGAACAGATCAGGGTTGAGTGATCTGCATATTGAATGCAGGTGGCTCTGGGGATGACTGTGTGAGATCATTTATAAAACAGAGAAAAGAAGGGGACCAAGTATGGAGCCCTGTGGAACACCAATGTTGTTAGAGAGCAGGTGAGATAGACTATTTTGCCATCGGACTGCTTGCTGCCTGCCAGTGAGGTAGTCCTTAAACCAACATAGGGATGGTTTGTCAAGATAGAGGGTTTGTAGGGTGTGTAGTAATAGCTGGTGATTAACCATATCGAAAGCTTTTGATAGGTCTAGGAAGAGAGCCGAAGATATTAGTTTTTTGTTACGGTTACTATTGACTGAGTCGACAAAGGAGAGGAGGGCAGTGGTTGTACTGTGGTGGGGGCGGAAGCCATGCTGGGTTGAGGACAGAAGATTATTGAGGGTGAGGTAGTGTAGGAGTTGTTTGTGAACGCACCGTTCCATTATTTTAGCTATTGGAGACAATATTGCAATGGGTCGATAGTTAGATATTTCTGTGGAGGAACCTCCCTTATGAAGTGGAATAATATATGATATTTTCCAAATAGGGGGGATTGTAGCCTCAGTTAATGATCTATTAATCAGGATTGATATAGGATAGGCAATGACATCAGCCGATATTTGTAGGTATTCCGCTGGGAGGCGATCGGCCGCTAGGGTAGACGGCTTCAGTTTTTTTAATAGGGTGCGGATATAGGAGGTAGAAACTGGTTGTAAGTTAAAGGAGATAGGAGGTGTGTCATCAAGAAGAGTTAAGGAGGGGGAAGAGGAAGGTAGATGATTGGCTAACTAGTCTAGTCCAGATACAGATTTTCTGTATCCAGGACTGTTTGCAAGCTTTTGAGAGGTGCCAAAGTCTGCTCTTCAATTTTTCCCCTAGATCTGCTAGTTCTCTCCTTTCCTGCACTTTTACTAGCTTATTAGTCTAGCACTTTACCATACCAGATTTCTTGTAGCAATTATTGTAGCACACAAAAATGTTACCAGCACTAAACGTTCTACAAGGAAACAGCTCCAGTACTTATTATTAATGTCCACCCACACCTCTCCAGGCATGTCTAAAGGTCAGTTCCCTGTGCTAGTCTCCTATTAACCTGGTGAACTTGGGCATCCTGAGGCAATGTCGCAACTGCCTCATGTACATGGACAGCCCTCTCCTCTTACCTCCCAACAGACAGACTTATGAGCGATGCACTTATATATCCAGATTGGAAGCCATGCACTCTCCAGCCAAGACCGGAATAGCTGGTCAAGAGGAGAAGGTCAACACTTGCACCACACCACATGGAACACATAGCCCTCCAGAACACACACCAGCACTGCCTTCACATAAAAACACAAACCACACAGTCATCTTCACGGAGGCTCTCAATAGAATCTACCCAAATAGCAGAGACTTCCAAGGCAGAAACACACTCGACCACCACAACACAACACTAATCACAAGACACATAACTTTTCTAAACAGTGTGCCATTCAACCAAAGCCCCTAAGGCAAAACAGCATGCCCAACACACTAGTCAAAGGTGATTCGATAGTGAGGCACATTGATGTCCCACTCACTAGGGTGAATAAGAAGAAAGTAACAATCAGCAGCCTGTCAGGTGCCAGGATCAGCCATATAACACATGCACTCAGTTCCCTCAACAACAAGTACAAATATAACTCTGTCATTGTACATGGGGGTGTGAATGACCTGAGATGTACCTCCCTGGATTACATGAAAAGAGACATGGAGGAGCTCTCGGATTATGTAGCCCAGGTGGGTATGACACTAGCCCTGAGCAGCATCCTACCATCACCCAGAATGATACCACAGTACAACCAGAAAATGATTGAGTTCAACAACTGGCCAAGTTTCTGGTGTCATTCTAAGGGGATCCAGTATCTGTCTCCCTGGGATGACATTATTGACAGACCTCAATGCTTTGCCAGAGATGGCCTGCATTTGTCACCCCTGGGCTTCCGGATACTGGCCAAGGCTCTTGCCACCTCTATAGTGCCTTTTTTAGTCAGTGATCCAAACACCAAATTACCACCGTAA
Organism: Protopterus annectens; assembly: GCF_019279795.1. NCBI lineage: Eukaryota > Metazoa > Chordata > Ceratodontiformes > Protopteridae > Protopterus > Protopterus annectens. The sequence goes on from NC_056747.1 coordinate 970,925,546, forward strand.
CAGCTACAAACAAATGCAATCTGAGGGTCATGCTGCTCAATGCTAGAAGTCTAAATTTCAAAATGCATTCGCTTGAAGCACTCCTTAAAATGGAGAACATCGACATTTGTGCTGTAACAGAGACCTGGTTTAAGGCAGCAGAAAGCACCCCTGCACTACCAGGCTAAAACTCATTCCACACCTTTCGTCCCCAGAATTTGGACTGAAGCTCCAAAGGTAGTGGTGTTTCCATATTCATAAAGGATGTGCACACCTCCAGACTGATAGCCCAACATAACACGTCAGAGATACTTCAGGTGCAGCTAATATTAGGTAAGACAGCGATTCAGGTCGAAGCCTGTTTTAGGTCCCCAACCATGTCCCAAGACACTCACTTCATGTTCCTAAGCACCCTGGAGAATAATAGGATTCAACCTAACACAGTCATATTGGGTGACTTCAACTACCCCTCCATTAACTGAGAAACTACTCATGTACCAATACACTTGCCCAACGTTTCCTGAAATACATTAATTCCAATGCCCTGGAACAGCTCATTCTTACCCCAACTAGAGGTAGCAACATCCTTGATCTGGTCATTACAAACATGGGCGACCGTTGCTCTACACCAATAGTCAACTCCTCTCTGGTTAGATCTGATCGCAAACTAATCACCTTGGAAATCCACATCCCTCCCACCCCCTCCGCAAAGGTAACCACCATGAAAAACTTCTCCCAAGCTAACTTTGGGCTCCTAAGAACAGAGCTGGCTAACTTCACGGCACCCATGCAAATGGATAATAGTTGCATGGCCACCCAATCATACACCAGTGCACTGTACAGACACATACACAAATGCATGGATCTCACCATACCCAATAGGGTATGCTCTCCTCCAAAAAAAGGAAGCCAATCTGGTAGTCCCCTGCCATAAACAAACTCTACAACAGAAGGAGGAAACTGATGCAGAATAAGGTGACGTCCCAAAACTGGAAAAACTCCCTTATCAACCTCAGCAAAAAGTTGAGATCCTTCATCAAATCCTCTAAAGCTAGCCATGAAAACAGAATTACAGCAGATAGTAAAGACAACCACAAGCCTTCTGTAGTTATGTAAACAACCTCCACTGCAATACCCAGATTTGCTCTGAGCTACTGCATAATGGTACCTCCTATACCGAGCCAACAGATATTGCCAGTATACTGGCCAACAGATTCAGTGCCAACTTTACCCCTCTCCCCCCCAAAGGACCAATCACAATACCAGTAGATTGCCAGGCACCCAGAATTACTGCTGCACAGGTTAAAACAGCACTGTCCAAGGCCAAGAATACAGCTTCTATGGGACCTGACAATATCACTGGCTGTGTTCTACATGAACTACAGAGTGAACTGGCACCTCACCTGTGTGCCCTGTTCAGTCACAGCCTCACCTTAGGATTTGTCCCTACTGAATGGCGCACTGCTATAGTCATCACTCTTCACAAAGGAGGAGTGACTACAGACCCTGGGAACTATTGCCCATTAGCCTGACAAGTCTGATATGCAAAGCTATGGAACACATTATCATGGACCTAATAAACATGGATATAGGGAATCTCCAAACTCTGGATCCCACACAGTTTGGTTTTGTGAAGGGCAGATCATGCCTTCTCAACTTGGTCGACTTCTTTGAGTCAGTCACCAGAGCTGTGGATGAAGGCAAGGTGGTTCATACAGCCTACCTTGATCTGGCCAAGGCCTTTGATACCACTCCCCACTCAGGAATCATAGAAAAACTCACTAAGCTAAGCATCAACCCCTATATCACTAGGTGGGTTGCAAACTGGCTCACAGATAGAACCACAGTGTGAAAGTAGCTGACTCCAAGTCAGACTGCTGACCAGTCACGAGTGGAGTACCACAGAGATCAGTCCTGGGTCCTCTCCTATTTGGTATCTACTTCTCAGAAGTCCAGTCCAACATGAAGGGACTCTGGCTGACAAAGTTATCCATAATTCATAAAAATCTGATGAGTCCACCCATGAGACCACTGGTTGATGGTAGGGGTTCCATCACATACGCTTGTGCTAAGTATGTGGACATAATTATTAAAAAATATCTTATGGAGGAGACTCAAGTGTGTAAAGACTCTTGGTCTTTCCTAGAAAAAATTAATAATCTGCCATATAACGAAAGAGACATCCTTCTAACAATAGATGTGAAGGACCTCTACACATATATTCCACACAACCAGGGTATTGAATGGGTACAGGAGATGTTGGTGTTAAAAGAGGCAACACTGTCGGAAATTTCCTTAGTAGTAGAATTATTGGATAAAATTTTGCCCTATAATTATTTTATATTTAACGGGCAATTCTACTTACAAAGAGTGGGTGTAGCGATGGGTTCACCTTGCGGTGCTAGTTTCGCCAATATGGTGATGGTGAGATAGGAAAGATTGTTTGTACTGGAGAATGATATGTATAAGGACAAGTTGAAAATGTACACACGTTATTTGGATGATATTTTTATCATCCTTGAAGTACGGGAATGTGAGATACAACACTTTATAGATTATATCAACAACACTACTAATTTCCTCAGCTTCACAGCTAAGTTCCACATTGAAGAAATTGATTATCTGGATATTAATTTACGAAAGGATAGACCAAAGAATTGTTACATAGCTAGAATGTTTAGAAAAAGTACTTATTCAAACTCACTTTTACACTTCTTTAGTTGTCATCCTTTCCAACAAAAACGCTCAGTAGTTAAGGGACAATTTGGTCCGATCAGCTCGCATTGTGTCGTCAGACACTGATTTCAAAATTGAATGTGAACAGCTACAAAATATGTTCTTAGCAAGAGGGTACCCAGACAAGTTAGTGAGAGATCTAATTAAGGAAGTGCAGGATAAAAGGCAGGTCGGGTTATATTTACCTATTCTCCAACCAAGAACTTGAAGTGGTACATTATAACTACGAAGGTATAGGTAGTTTGGATTTTATTATTCCATCAGAAACAATAGAAAGGAACTTTACTGCAAATTTCATCTCCACTTTCAATTTGGAGAGCTCAGAAGTTTTCAGTATTTTGAAGAAGAACTGTGCGTATATTATAAACGACTTGAACATGCCCAATAAATTTGATAGTATTCCAAAGGTCACATATAGGAAAGGGAAAAACCTAAAAAGTTTGTTAGAAAACAAAATACTACCAAATTTTAAAATCAAAGGGATGTTCAAATGTGAAAAATTTAATTTTTGTAAGTATATTGATACAGGTAACAGTTTCGCAATCTGTGAGGCTACGTATAAACTTCTTAAAAGATTCAATTGTAACTCCAGGATGGTGGTATACTTAGCAAAATGACAAATGTGTACAGCATTCTATGTTGGCAAGATGGAACGTTGCTTGAGGGATAGGATTTATGAGCACCAATATGCTATTAAAACATTGTGTGCTACAAATGCATTAGCAAAGCACGTTAGTCTGACCCCTGATCACAAGTTTAAATTTCAGGTTATTGATCAAATTAGCGAGGACATAAGGGGTGGTCCTACTCAATTAAAACTGGAAGAATTAGAATTGATTTGGCAGATTAAATTGGATGTGTGCCATCATCCTGAGATTAATGATACTAGCTCACTTAAATGTTTATTAAAAATCAAAAGTTTGTCTAGATAGTCTAATTAATGTTATAATTGTATGTGATTTCCGCACATTGTTTAACTAGTTAGTTTACTAGTATATTCTTTTTTAATTAAGAATATAGTGGTTAGGTTGTCTTCATTTACTTACTCATCAAAATTATAGAATAGTATTTGAAGTTGTAGAGACGTATTGAAGTTGTAGAGACGTATTTATGTTTTTAGAGTCTTTAGGCCTTTGTAATATGTTCCTTAATTATTATGTCTTTTATAAAACAAATAGGTTGTTCTCAGTCACAATACAAATGTTTCCACGTTCCTGTAGCATCTTACAGTCTATATTTTTATGATGAGTGTGTATGAACGAGTGTTTTTATGAATTGGCGTGAACATGTCATACTTTTTATGTATGGGAAAGTTTAGACATGATGTGATTTCCTGTTTTACTACATTCTAATTATTTAAATGGGCCGACAGTTAACGTAATGTGCATTTGACAAAGTATTCAGTCCGAATACGAAAAGCGCTTTATGCAGTACGTTGTGGATTTATTTTATCATTAAACTTGTTACTTCTGTAACAGTTTGTTTCAGCTGGATTTTATTGCTTTTAGTTGTTACTTTTGTAACAGTTTCCTTACTTGGACTACATTACAGCCAGCTGCTTTCATTTGGTTTGGCTGACAAAGTTCACAGATGATTGCAAGTTAGGAGCCATTATTAACTCCCCAAGTGATGTTGATATCCTACAGAAAGGCCTCACTGAGACCAACGACTGGTGTCAGAACCATGGCCTTAAGCTCAATGCCAAAAAATGTGTCGTCATCCCCTTTGGGAAAAACCCAGTTCTTATGAACTACCACATCGATGGTAGTGCATGAACAGAGAAGGCGTTATAAGAGATCTGGGAACACAGGTTGACAGCAACCTCTCTTTTGACCACCACACTGTCGCTGTGGTCAGAAAGTCCTATGTGGCACATCTCATTACTAAGGGTTTTGCATCTAGGAAGAAAGAGGCCATTGTCTCCCTCTACTTGTCTCTCATTAATTTGGCATGTACCTCACTAGACACCTGCAACAACTGGAGAGGCCACAAATGTACCTCACAAAGAGGATCCTAGGCCTTAAACACTTGTCCTGTATGGACAGAGTCAAAAAACTCCAGCTATTCTCTATCTCATATCGCCTACTTAGAGGTGATCTCTGCTTGATTTACAAAGCCATGGCTGACCCAGCTCTGTTATAAATGCTACATCTAAAGAAATCCCAGTCCCTCCACACCACACGCTCCGGAGACCCCAAGCTCATTACCACAATCAACAGAATGTGCTGGAGGGACAGGTTAATAACCCAGAGACTGCCCATGCTATGAAATAGACTTCCCATACATGTCAAACAGAGCACCTCACTGGCCCTATTTAAGAAAAGTCTTGATGAGTGGATGGGAAACAGAAAATTCACCCTAGGATCACTCCAGTGGCTCTACTCGACAGAGGCACTGGAAACTAAGGTCAGATGGCACGATGCCGGGTAATCCCTAGGGCTAGACTTATAAAGGTTCCAGGGCCATTAGCCTAGTACACACCTATGAACCTATGATGCAAAAATATGAGAGGAAGGGATTGCAAACTCTGAACGCCTTTAAAATGGAATGCAACTGCAGATAAGCAACTTACTCAAGAACCCTGCCAGTAAACAGAATGTCATAAACAGGGCAGTAATTATCAACATTTTCAGGGTCTAATATTAACTCATTCAAGATGCAGGTCTCTAAGACTTCTTTTGTTGTTGATTCAGAGATGTCATGACTCAAAGAAGAGTAGATGAGTTGATACATACTTTGGTCTGGCACATCAAGACATACAGTAACTAGTCTTGTTAGACTCTGGTCCAAAGTGAAGGTCATAGAACAAATCCTTGAAACTGGGTACATGACTTACAGAACATATCCTTGAAACTGGGGACATGACTTTATTGCAATCTCACAAATAAAACTCCTACCAAGACCATGATGGGGGACTGCGGAAAACACAGACTCCACTTGGTTTATCATGGAAAGAGAAGGTACCCTCAATTACATTAATTTTCATGAAAAGAACTGCATAGCTAACTTTTATTCATCTGATGAAGGTATCTGCAGGTGGACAGACTAGACAAAAGAACATGGCTGGTCAGTTCATTGTAGTAAAGATTTAGCGATGTGTCTAAGCAGAAATACAACCTTTTATGATATAAATCAGCCTGGTAAACAGTACAATGTCTTTCAAGTGTTTATCAAGCCCAATGGCCTCAAGCAGACTGGTATGTCTCCATCTCTATTCAAACTCCACCCTAATCTGCTAAACTTATGGAGCTCAGTGTCAGGCCAAGGCTTATGAAGAGGGTAAGGTGAATGGGACATACATAAAGTGGAACAAGTGATTCCAGTATAAATCATACAGCTGTGTTATAGGCTGCAAGAATCTCATCTCTACTACCCGTAAAGGATACTGAAAGAAATCAGTGGAAGGATAAGACAAACTGTTCAACCTTTACAATATTACTTATTCATACTCCTGCGTTCCATCCATACATGACCATGTTACTGGAAATGAAGTCAATTTACTGTGAACCAAAACAGGTGATAATCCATCCAGGAGACTGGCTACACCAACCAAATCAAAGCCAGATAAACTAACTTGAAAAAAACAAGTGTAGAGTTTGTCTCAAATGATGGATTACAAAGGTAACAACCTGCATGCAGCCAAATCCCCCTCATAACCACAGACACAAACATCTCACTGACTTAGAAATTGAATTTGCCTGAATCCAACCAGTCTGTGGACCCCAGCAATGAGCTAATAAGCAAGTCTGTAAACTCTTGATGGAATACTTTTACACTAGTAGATGCACAAGGACCTACAACTTGATCCTTTTTCAAAGACATAATCACAGGAGTTGGTCCTACCCCTCACACCACCCCAAATCCTATCCTTCACACTGCCTTAATTCCTGTCCTTCACACTATTACAAATCCTGTCCTTCACACTGTCTCAATTCCTGTCCCTCACACTCCCTCAAGTCCTGTCACTCACACTGGCTCAAAACCTATCCTTCACACTGTCGCAAATCCTATCCTTCACACTGTCTCAAATCATATCCTTCACGCTGTCACAAATCCTGTCCTTCACGCTGCCTCAAATCATATCCTTCACACTGTCGCAAATCCTATCCTTCACACTGTCTCAAATAATATCCTTCACACTGTTACAAATCCTGTCCTTCACACTGCCTCAAATCACATCCTTCCCACTGCCTCAACTCATATCCTTCCTAGGGCTCTGAATTATACAGAACCCAGGGATCAAGGGCCAGAATATTCCACTGTCCCAGTTTCCATGGTATACTGCAAATGAGCATTATTTAGCAAGTATAGAATTACATGCTTATTCCAGAAAAAAAAACTGACATTGAAATATATTGCCTTTAAGGGAACCATTGGTGTTTAGGTCCCTGAAACATATTTGAGATGACTGAAAAAATCCAGGGTATATCACATAGGATGGAAAACTGACCTGTGATCTCTTTTACCCAGGGGATGCCCATTTACTTAAAGCAGCAGAACTGGATGTTTAGGGTATACCACACTGATCCACCTGCCATCCTTGCTATATGCCATCTCAAAATGTGTTACCACTTGCAAGAATGAAATAAATTAAAAGAACATTTCAGACAGCAAAAAGGACATCATGTCAGTGGAAATGTTCCCTCAGATAATAAATATCCTGACCTATGACTTGAAAATTGCCACTGGAAATAGAAAACAGTCCAAAATAAAACTACAGTCCAATAAAATAAAATCCTTGTAATAATTCCATTACATAGACAAAGAATGAGAAGTCTTTTCATTTCTTGATGTGATTTTTATATTCATTTTAACATTCTGTATCTGCTTTAGCTAAGGTCTTTAAGCCTATATTAGTAATTCCAGTACATAGTTGCCCTGCATTTTGCTGTTTAAGTGGTCTAATTGTTGGTATTAAAACCTAGGTTCATTCTTATGTACTGAGTGTATGTCGGTCTAGTTCAAGACTTGCCTTTGCATTAAGGCAGCTCCAGGCCATTCATCTCAGAGCTAAGGGTCTAATTGTATTTCTTTGCCACCAGCCCTGTGGTAGTTGTGTTCTTGAACCCATCATATCTTTTGTTACCACCCCTTATGGTAATTTGACAACATAAGTGCCTCCCTCTCCACATTTATTGGCTGTTGACAAAAAGAACGTAAGTATCATTTTGCAAAGTCTCTTCCCTTAAACTAATCTCCAGGCTAAAAGTCCTTTGATAAACTTGCTCAATGTTAGGTGTACTGATACTGCTTGTACTGAATTTGGTATCAAATTTGTGTGTTTTTTATTATAATTAGTTTACTGGTTCTTGCTGGTGGCAGAAGAAGGTTTCAAGGCAAATTATTTTGTACTGAACTCTAAATAATCAGTAGAAAGTCCACCCAACTAGTATTCTAAAACTGAACTCCAAGCAGTTATAGTTATCTCTGCCTCAGAATCATTCTTGTCAGTATCAAGGACCAGCACTTCCCTACAACTTCTCTAACCAGCCTGACTGACACAGGCATCTTGAGACAGTGTAAGAATTATCTCATAGTGTCTGACAGTCATCTAGTGTAGTCATCATAATATCTCTGGAGGCAAAAATTTCACACACAGTAAACTCAGACACCAAAATCATGAACAGTACACCATACATCACATCTCTCCAAGGCCATTACAATACACATAATCCATCATATGCTAAGATTCTAAAGATTAACTTGCCTAAACCTCAAAGACCTCAAAAACACAACACAGGCACAAAGCACATTCAGCAAATTAAGCCTACTTCCTCACAAAGCAAAAGGAGACCTAGTGTCACAGATGCTAAGCCCATAAGGCAGACATCAACCCAACCAAACATCCTTGTTACAGTTGACTCCATTTTAAGACATACAGATGTGCCTTTTACCAGGCTGAGCAAGGAAAAAGTGACAGTTATTTACTTATCTGGTGTCAGGATCCATCAGGTCACAAATGTGCTCAAGTTCATGAACAACAAGTACCAGTATGACTATGTCATAGTTAATGGCAGTGTCAATGAACTCAGGTGTACTTCCCTGGACTATATGAAGAGAGAAATGATGGAGCTCTCAGAGAATGTGTCCAAGGCAGGTATGAGCCTAGCATTTAGCAACTTTCTACCTTCTCCAAGTATGGGTCCACAATATGAGCAAAAAGTAATTTACTTCAATAACTGGCTTAGTTTTTAATGCCATTTAAAGGGGTCCAATATTTGTTAGCCTGGAATACGATGGTCAACAGAACTTGCTGTTTCACTAGGAATGGCTTGCATCTGTCCCATCTAGAGTTTCTATTATTGGCAAAGACATTGTCTACCCCCATAGTGCCTTTTTTAGGCAATGCCAACTTGATAAATCTAACTATGTGATGTAGCATGCAATGGAAAATATGAAGATGCTACTGATCAGTGCTAGGAAGCTAAATAAGAAACTTCACTCACAAGCGAGGAGAGTGTGTTGAGCAGATGGAAAGAGTACTTTGAGAGGTTGATGAATGAAGAGAATGAGAGGGAGAGAAGGTTGGATGATGTGCAGATAGTGAATCATGAAGTGCAGTGGATTAGCAAGGAGGAAGTAAGGATAGCTATGAAGAGGATGAAGAACGGAAAGGCTGTTGGTCCAGATGACATACCTGTGGAAGCATGGAGGTGTTTAGGTGAAATGGCAGTGGAGTTTTTAACTAGATTGTTTAATGAAATCTTGGAAAGTGAGAGGATGCCTGAGGAATGGAGAAAAAGTGTTTTGGTACCGATTTTTAAGAATAAGGGTGATGTGCAGAGCTGTAGTAACTACAGAGGGATTAAACTGATCAGTCACAGCATGAAGTTATGGGAAAGAGTAGTGGAAGCTAGGTTAAGAAGGGAGGTGATGATTAGTGATCAGCAGTATGGTTTCATGCCAGGAAAAAGCACTACAAATGGGATGTTTGTTCTGAGAGTGTTGATGGAGAAGTACAGAGAAGGTCAGAAGGAGTTGCATTGTATCTTTGTGGATTTAGAGAAAGCATATGACAGGGTGCCTAGAGAGGAGCTGTGGTATTGTATGAGGAAGTCGGGAGTGTCAGAGAAGTATGTAAGAGTAGTACAGGATATGTACGAGGGTAGTGTGACAGCGGTGAGGTCTTCTGTGGGAGTGACGGATGCATTTAAGGTGGAGGTGGGATTACATCAAGGATAAACTCTGAGCCCTTTCTTATTTGCAATGGTGATGGACAGGTTGACAGACGAGATCAGACAGGAGTCTCCGTGGACTATGATGTTTGCAGATGACATTGTGATCTGTAGTGAGAATAGGGAACAGGTGGAGGAGACCCTGGAGAGGTGGAGATATGCTCTAGAGAGAAGAAGAATGAAGGTCAGCAGGACTAAGACAGAATATATGTGTGTGAATGAGAGGGAGGACAGAGGAATGGTGAGGATGCAGGGAGTAGAAGTGGTGAAGGTGAAAGAGTTTAAGTACTCGGGATCAACAGTTCAGAGCAATGGTGAGTGTGGAAGAGAGGTGAAGAAGAGAGTATAGGCAGGATGGAGTGGGTGGAGAAGAGTGTCAGGAGTGATTTGTGACAGACGAGTACCAGTAAGAGTGAAAGGGAAGGTCTACAAGAGTGTAGTGAGACCAGCTATGTTATACGGGTTGGAGACAGTGGCACTGACAAAAAGGCAGGAGTCAGAGCTTGATGTGGCAGAGTTGAAGATGTTAAGATTTACACTGGGTGTGATGAGGATGGACAGGATTAGGAATAAGTATATTAGAGGGTCAGCCCAGCTTGGAAGGTTTGGAGACAAAGCCAGAGAGGCAAGATTACGTTGGTTTGGATATGTGCTGAGGAGAATTGCAGAATATGTTGGGAAAAAGATGATAAGGATGAAGCTGCCAGGTAACAGGAAAAGAGGAAGGCCTAAGATAAGGTTTATGGATGTGGTGAGAGAGGACATGCAGGCGGTTGGTGTGACAAAGCAAGATGCAGAGGACAGGAAGAAATGGAAACAGTTGATCTGCTGTGGCGACCCCTAACGGGAGCAGCTAAAAGAAGAAGAAGAAGACTCCCTACAAGCCCTTGTCACCCTGGAGGACATTCACATCTGTGAAGTGACTGAGAGATGGTTTAAAATAGCAAAGAGCACTCCGGTTGTGGAGGGCTATAACACCTTCCACATGTTTAGACCAGCCACTGTGCAGGAAGAGAAAAAAGGTGGAAGTATCTCAGTCTACACCCAGAAGAGACTCACATCAAGGCTGGTAAGCTACCCACAGAACTCCCTCTGTGACACAAGAAAGTCACAATACCTATCTGTAGGAACTAGAATAGCTCAGTATTATACCAGATACCATTTTCCTTGGTGATCTAAACTATCCAGCTATAGACTGGAAACCTATACCACCACTAATGCACAAGTACAGAAATTCCTGAACTTAATACAAATGCCCTGGAACAATTAGTCAGTATACCCACTAGGGGGAATAATATCTTGGATCTTGTGCTTAATAACATAGGAGAATATTGCACCATCCCTTGTGTATCTTCATCACCTAGTAGGTCTGAACCTGACCATAAAGCAGTCTCCTTTGAAATAAAATTGAAACCAGAGATCCCTTCCACCCAAGGTATCATTAGAAATTTGTTTAAGACAAGTTGCCTACTTCAGCTTCAAATCCCCACCAAACCCAGTTAACTCCACTGAATATGCAAAAATGCACTCCACCACTCTATACTAGCATGTAAACAGCTGCATAGATGCACCTATACCTGTAGGAACAAGCATATTGCAAACCCCAGAAACAAACCTACATGGTGGAACCATAATAAGTTTTATAATAAAAGGAGAAGAATTTTGACCAGAAGTGAGAAGAGTAATTCACAGAATGTTAGAGCCATTGTCACTGAAATAAGCAAAAAACTCAGGAGCTTAATAACATCCACCAAAGCCAAGTTTGAGGCTAAAATAGCTACCCAAGCCAAAGACAATCAGAAGGCATTTTTTAGTTATGTTTGTAATCTTAAAAGCACAACACAGCAATGCACTAAGGTGATTGTGCATGATGTTACCTACACTGAGACTGAAGATATAGTAAACCTACTGGCTGATAAATTTAGCTCTAACTGTACCCCTTTCGCTCCTCTGTTGTTCCTCAACATATTCCCAAAACTGGCTCACCTCCAGCTAACATACAAGACCGAGTCCAAAAAATGCTATCAAAAGCACAAAATACTGCAGTAATGGGTCCTCTCAATATTCCTAGATGCATCTTAAATTGCATGAAGAATGATTTAGCCACACCCCCTAACAACACTGTTCAATTTCAGCCTCCATATAGGTTTTTTACCAAGCGAGTGGAAAACAGCTATAGCCATTCCTCGGCATAAGGGAGGCCCTTCTACAGATGCAGGTAATTACAGACCCATAAGTCTGACCAGCCTCATATGCAAAGCTATGAAAAGACTTATCATGGAACTAATCAGTCATGTCATAGGGAGCCTTCATACACTGGACCCATCTCAGGATGGATTCATCAAGGTCATGCTTACTCATCCTGGTGGATTTTTTTGAAAAGGCCACCAAAGTAATGGATGAAGGCAAAATGGTACACAACGCATGCCTCAACCCGTCCAAAGCTTTTGACACAATTTCACACTCAGGCATAGCAGAAAAATGAAATAAACTGGGAATAACCCCCTATGTCACTTGCTGGATTCCCAACTGGCTCATAGCTGGGATGCAGATAATCAAAATATGGGAAGTTGCCTCCATAAGAGAGCAGTCATCAGTGGAGTCCCCCAGGTTCTCTGATGGGACCTCTCCTGTCTGGCATCTACTTTTCTGATGTAGAAGACAATACCAAAGGGCTCTGGCTGACTAAGTTTGCAGATCACTGCAAGCAAAGAGGAGTCACTGAATTCCCAGATGATTTAGCCATCCTGCAGGAAGGTTTATGCCATATAAATAACTGATGCCAATATTATGGACTGAAACTAAATGCAAAAAAATGTATGTACTTTTATTTATTGACGTGATTACCAGGAAAGTCTGACTGGGTAGGAGCCCATTTTTAGGAGAGGCCTGAGAAGAAATGATCCACAGTATTACAAAACATTTTAAGAACAATAATTTTACAATTTTCAAAAATAATACAAAAACATCTAAAGTTTAAAAAATGATACCAAATTAGACGTAATATGAAAACATTGCTTAAGAAAAGATACAAGTTTTATGACAATGGTTTAATACTGGATAAATTATAGCCAGTTTATAGAGAAATTAAAGGTAAGTTAGTATAATACAAACATATATTGCAATATGAAGTGAGAGAAAAGCAGGCTTATGGTATGTTTAGAGAGAAAGCCTTGGGAGAGAAATTAATAGAAGGAAGTGAGTGAAGAAGGAAGAGTAAGAAGGTGTAAGGTATGAATAGGTACTTGTTCACATTTAGAGATATAGTTTATTCTGGTATTGAGCAAGAAAGGAGACATATTTTGGCAAGGAAGTATTCCAGAATGGTTTTGAAATATGGGTGGGATGGTACTGACCTGATGGATACAGGTAAGGAGTTCTAGGCCTCAGCAACATGGTACAAGAAACAATGCCCAGCAGATGTGATCGGTTTGTGGATGGACAAGAATTTTTGGTCACTGGCTCGTGTTGACTGGCTAGGAACATAGTTGTGTGGAATGTTTAGTGCCGGATGAGCAGATGTATTCCGGATAATTTTATAGGTGGGTGGTTAGAAGCTGTGTATATGAAAGCTGATGGTGTAGTACTAACTAATTTAGGCTTGTTAGTGCTATAGAATGGTGATTTCTGAAAGGGGTATTTGCTGCAAATTTAGCAACTTTGTACAGCATTGTTCATGTTTTGATTTTTGTAATGTCTGAAGGTTAGTAAGGATGGGAGCACCATAAAGAAGTGTGGGGAGGAGATAAGTAGTGGCAAGTATAGCTTTAGTTGCATCGGTGGGGAAGGTTTTGGCTCTATAAAGCATCCCTAGTTTTTGACAAGTTTTTTTATACAATTTTTATCTGCATGTTAAATTTAAGATCATCCACTATCATCCCTAATAATTTGCAATAAGAAGTAACTTCAATGGTTGTATTATCAAGCTAGAGGACTTTAAATTGGCTCCTTATGGAAATGTAGACACTCAAAACGATGAATGCCGACAAGCTGGAAAAAAAAGACTGAAAGCACAGGAGAAGAGCAAATCTCAAAAATCACCCTTCTCCTTTAAACTTCTTTTTGCAGAGGGGCAATCTCCCCACAACCCCAAATTTATATTCAACCAACTCCGAGATCGCCATACCTTGGAGAAAAGTTAATAATCTAAGAAATGGCATGTTGGACTTAGCAGATGTAAGTCCAATCTTTTGGCCATTCAGTCTCTGCATTTTGGGACTCACTCTAGTGGGTTCCAACATTTTAAATGGTTACCCTTTAAATTTTGTTTTTTTTCATGAGAGAGGGATTTGGGGAAAAAGTAGTAATTTTTTTTGTTGTTTTTTGGTTGAGCATGAGTTGTGAGTTACAAAGCCATGTTTCAGTGGCTGTTAGAGCATCCTGAGTAATTTTTTGGAAGTGTCCCATGTTAGATGTGGAAATGAGTGTGGAGTCCTCTGCATATTGTATTAGGGAAGCCTGTTGTGTGGATATGTGGTGGATGTTGGTGAGAATGTTAAAGAGGAGGGGACCAAGAATAAAGCCCTGTTGTACACCAGTGGTATGGAGAGAAGGCGGAGTGCCATTTTCCTGCCTGATGCCTATTGAATATGTAGCTTTTGAGCCATAGAAGGATGGGCTGAGAGAAACCTGATGAGGACATTTGAAGTAGAAGTTGCTGTAACAAACTGTGTCAAAGGCTTTAGACAAGTCAAGAAATAAGGAGGAGGCTAGTTTGCCATTATCTCTAGCTTTATTGACAGTATCTATATAGATTAGAAGTGCAATGTTGTACTATGTGAAGAATGGAAGTCATGTTGTGTGGTGGGCAGGAATTCTTCCTGCAGGAGATAGTTTAGCTATTGTTTTTGAATACATTTTTCAAATATTTTGGAGAGGGGTATAAGACTGCTGTAGCTCTAGGTTAGTAATATCTGTTGATTTTCCTGTTTTGTGCACAGGGATAATGTTTGACATTTTACAGAGAGAGAAGGAATATGCAGTTCCATTACTGTATCTTTCGGAAGTCATCTACTCCATGGAACTACCACATTGACAGTACACCCCTAATAGTTGACCCATTTGTTTGAGATTGGGGAACTTATGTGGACAGTGACTTAACTGTTGACAAACATGTGTCCATTGTTGTAAGAAAGTCCATCTGTATTGTACAGCTTATAAATAAAGGGATTATGTCTAGATCTAGGGATGTCATTGACCCCTTTACTCAGCACTCATTATTAGGCCAAAAAAATATCCCCCCCCTTTGCTGTGTCTGTATATATGCACATAATGGCATAATGGGAATGGCCATACCAAAAAACCAAAAAAAACAACACAAGCAACAACACACACACTAATGGACAGACTCAAAATATATTCGCATTATACAGACATCCTACAGACTGCTCAGGCATACAAGGCATTCTCTGTTCCATTACTGATCTGTTCCATTGATGATGGTTTGCTACATCGACAACCCCCATCAAACCAGAACCCAAGCCCCTAGGCCAACATCCGCTCAGCAACATCACATCAATGGTTTGGTTTGACAGGTATATCTTGACAGGGATAATACCACTGCTTTTGACAGACTCCCCATCTACATAAGACAAAGTTCATTTCTGTCTATAATCAAGTGCAATTCTCTATGATTTAGGACAGGACATTAAGACCCAGGACCTTGACTGACCCTTGGCTAATGAACAGAGGTAGAGGCAGCTCCATGTAATCATCCCCTCATGAGTCCCCTATTATCATATTATCTATGGTATTATCCCTATTATCGGGAGATATATATCAAATATAGGGGTATATAAGACCAATAAGACAAATCAGAAATCAAATGAGATAGGTTATTTTGATCACAAAAGGGGAAATCAAAAAATACTAAAACAAACCCACCACCTAAGTAACAGCCTACTTAAACTAATATGAACCTAATGAAACTAACTCATAACTGCCTACTTACTTTCTCTCCAGGTCTCTACCACAACCACCAGTACTTACTACATAATGTCTACATATTTATATTTATAATTTCAATTTATTAACATAATAAAAACATTAATTGGCTAAAATTTTGAAATTATTGAAAATAAAAAATTTATGACTTACATGATGCTATACTGATATGCTGCCTATTAAAAACTATGAAAAAAGACTATTGAAAATTCCATTATTTTTAATGTCAATTTTTTTTTATTTTTCTAAATATTTCATTTTTCTAAATATTTCAACAACCAATAAACACAGGCATAAAAAGCTCATAGCCTCATAAATAAAATACTGCTTGCTTAAATGTGTAATATTTGCTATGTTGAAATATGACAAGTTTACAATATTATATTAAGTTTATTCAAAATATTTTATAATTAATATTTGCTGTATATTTTATTATGAATAATTTGTTTATACTTCTTGTCTAACAAACCTATTTGTGTGAACTCAGAATGCACTTTGTTTTTAAACCAAAGTCAAAATCTCCAGAGCTCAGACAAGAAAAACC